>NC_059209.1:5823196-5973819 GCF_020615455.1 Coregonus clupeaformis
TACTAAATTTACCTATTATAATACTGCTAGGAAGTCAATGCACTTTCTATGAAATGGGTAGGGATGGGTAGAGCCCTGCACAGGCCTGAATTTTAAGCCTGAGCCCTACTCAGACCCAAGATTTCTTCTGTCAAATTTAAGGCCCGGCCCTGCCCGAAACCTGAAATCAGAAATAACTTCCTCCGTTAGTAAATCCATTAGCTGCTCCTCTCTTTCTGTCACTCGCTCTCTGTTCGCAGCTCGCTCTGCATGCACTCTGACAATGGCGGCTCTGAGTCTGTGAGTATTCATAGAAACAGCTCTGCTTGGGCTGCTCTACTCAATGACGAGACATGAGAGAACAGTTAGCTACTTTCGTCACTCTAAACTCTGACAAAACTCAAGGAACTTATGTTCTGTGAAATAATCTCTCCTGTCTTCTATTTGACGAGGCTGAAGCACTTCTGACAACATGTTATGATCTTAGTCAGATATGACTGTACTGCGCAGCAGAGCACGAGCAAATGGCTCAGCTTCAAAATGTTAGAGATCTATTTAATGATACCCGAGTCCTGCCCATACCCTAGTTATTTATGAAATAACAGGCCCTAACCCGGTGTATAATGTCAGGGCCCGTCAGGCTCGGGTCGGGTAGCAGAGCTATAGTGGTGGGGATTGTACAGAAAAAATAGCTTTAAAGGTAGACTCAGCGATACAATGTCGATGCACAAAGTAAACAACATAGTGTGTCAATTTCCACAACAACTAAGAGCGTTGAAGTGAGAGGCTCAACTTCTCTGCTGTTTTTGTCCCGTAGTACGTCTTGCATATCGCTCATCTCAATATCTCCGGTGCTGCTTGTGATATCGTCATTTCGCTGAGTCTACCTTTCAGGTTCTGATAGCTTTTCTTGGAAAATACATTGTGTAAATATTCTTGGATAAGGTGAGTTACATTTTAAAAGCTTTTCAGACCTATAAAATGCGATCGGGGCTATTTAATCACAAACCCTCGAAGGCCGAAGAAATACTGGTTTTCTTCTCTACTTGGCAGTTAAACGATAATTTCATGTAATTTAAAATACGTTTCACACTCATTTATTCTGCGTTGACAAGAGATAGACGGACCTGTATGTGTGTTTGTGTCTGAGTAACATACTTGTTCTGTGGTGAGAAGAGGTAGACAGACCAGTCCTCTCTGGTCTCACACCAGTCAGGCCTGTACACCTCCATCATCTTATGGATACGGAAACACATACTCTAGAGGAGGAAGAGAGGAGGAGAGGGAGGACAGAGAGAGAGAGACAGAGTGAGAGAGAGAGAGAGAGAGAGAGAGAGAGAGAGAGAGAGAGAGAGAGAGAGAGAGAGAGAGAGAGAGAGAGAGAGACAGAGTGAGAGAGAGTGTGAGAGAGAGAGAGAGAGAGAGAGAGACAGAGTGAGAGAGAGAGAGAGAGAGAGAGAGAGAGAGAGAGAGAGAGAGAGAGAGAGAGAGAGAGAGAGAGAGAGAGAGACAGAGTGAGAGAGAGTGAGAGAGAGAGAGAGAGAGAGAGAGAGAGAGAGAGAGACAGAGAGAGAGAGAGAGAGAGAGAGAGAGAGAGAGAGAGAGAGAGAGAGAGAGAGTGTGAGAGAGAGAGAGAGAGAGACAGAGTGAGACAGAGTGAGAGAGAGAGAGAGAGAGAGAGAGAGAGAGAGAGAGAGAGAGAGAGAGAGAGAGAGAGAGAGAGAGAGAGAGAGAGAGAGAGAGAGAGAGAGAGAGAGAGAGAGAGAGAAAGAAAGAAAGAAAGAGAAGAGGGAAAATGTATTAGCAATACAGCAAAGTGGGTGGACACCTCCTGTGGTAATGTTTGATACAATTATTTGGAAGTCATTTCAGTCAAGGCAGATTCCACTAGAGACATTTTTCCATAGAGTAAATACTCTCTGGGTAAACATAGACTATTCATTTCTAGCCAGTCTTACAGTAACACTCACATAGTCTATCTCCTCATCCAAGTCAGACCTGTCCTTGGCGAGGTTAAGCTGGGGGAAGATCTCCCCTAGGAGTTGGGCAGTCTGGGGACCCGTAAGACCAATAGGACTAGGAGCCTTCCCATTACAATCATGGTGCTCCACCACCATACCCCCACTGCCGCTGCTCCCTCCCCCAGAAACACTCCTCATCCTGGGATAGGGGCGAGGCGGAGGTCCCCCGGGGACCTGCAGCATGTTGGGGAGCTCCAGGGAGAGAGCACGGCGGTCCCGGTGCCGGATGGCATTGCGTCGGGAGAGGAGGGGGAGAGGGGGAGCGTGGTGAGGGGGGAGGTGGAGAGCGGGGGAGAGGAGGAGCTCGTGCTCGGCCGAGTGGTAAAGGGAGTGGGTGTGGGAGTGGGGGCTTCGGACACGGAGGCTTCCTCCCACCACACCCGCTCCCACCCCCCCCAGCCCCCGGGAGGGACAACCCAGGCTGTTCCAGCTGGACCTGAGCGGAGGCAGAATGTAGTGGATACATTAAGAGTTAATCAAGTATTTATAACTGATTCACAAAGGATTGATGCATTAATGAGATTAATAGTGTATTACACAATTCATTATGGATCAAGAAGGTTACTTTAATGATTTAAGAAGGATTAATAGAGTATGACTGATTAATGAATTATCAATAAATGATTAATGAAGTAATCAAGTATTCTATGGATCTAACTATCTACCTGCGGTTCCATGCACCCTGAGGAGGGGGAGGCCGACCCCAATGGTGGTGCAGGGAACTGCGGCCGTGGCGCTGTAACAAAGACAACAAAAGACAACATCAGAAAAAAAACAGGTATTTGAAATGTATACATTGGTAAATACATTACATTTACATTTTAGTCATTTAGCAGACACTCTTATCCAGAGTGACTTACAGGAGCAATTAGGGTTAAGTGCCTTGCTCAAGGGCACATCAACAGATTTTTCACCTAGTCGGCTTGGGGATTAGAACCAGCTACCTTTCGGTTACTGGCACAACGCTCTTAACCACTAAGCTACCTGCCTCCCTATACATGTTGTATATATTATATATTCACTGAGTGTACAAAACATTATTGACACCTTGCTAACATTGAGTTGTTCTCTATTTGGTAAAAGACCAAGTCCATATTATGGCAAGAACAGCTCAAATAAGCAAAGAGCAACGACAGTCCATCATTACTTTAAGACATGAAGGTCAGTCAATATGGAACTTTGAAAGTCTCTTCAAGTGCAGTCGCAAAAACCATCAAGCGCTATGATGAAACTGGCTCTCATGAGGACCGCCACAGGAATAGAAGACCCAGTGTTACCTCTGCTGCAGAGGATAATTTAATTAGAGTTTCCAGCCTCAGAAATTGCAGCCCAAATAAATGCTTCACAGAGTTCAAGTCACAGACACATCTCAACATCAACTGTTCAGAGGGGACTGTGTGAATCAGGCCTTCATGGTAGATTTGCAGCAAAGAAACCACTACTAAAGGACACCAATAATAAGAAGAGACCTGTTTGGGCCAAGAAACACGAGCAATGGACATTAGACCGGTGGAAATTTGTCCTTTGGTCTGGAGTCCAAATTTGAGATATTTGGTTACGCATGTGTAGTTCCCATCGTAAAGCATGGAGGAGGAGGTGTTATGGTGTGGGGGTGCTTTGCTGGTGACACTGTCTGTGATTTATTTAGAATTCAAGGCACACTTAACCAGCATGGCTACCACAGCATTCTGCAGTGATACGCCATCCCATCTGGTTTGGGCTTAGTGGGACTATCATTTGTTTTTCAACAGGACAATGACCCAACACACCTCCAGGCTGTGTAAGGGCTATTTTACCAAGAAGGACAGTGATGGAGTGCTGCATCAGATGACCTGGCCTCCACAATCCCCCGACCTCAACCCAATTGAGATGGTTTGGGATGAGTCGGACAGCAGAGTGAAGGAAAAGCAGCCAACAAGTGCTCAGCATATGTGGAAACTGCTTCAAGACTGTTGGAAAAGCATTCCAGGTGAAGCTGGTTGAGAGAATGCCAAGAGTGTGCAAAGCTGTCATTAAGGCAAAGGGTGGCTATTTCAAGAATCTCAAATATAACATATATTTTGATTTGTTTAACACTTTTTTGGTTACTACATGATTCCATATGTGTTATTTCATAGTTTTGATGTTACAATGTAGAAAATAGTAAAAATAAAGAAAAACCCTTGAATGAGTAGGTGTCCAAACTTTTGACTGGTACTGTATATATATATATATGTATATAATTTATAAATATATATACGTATTTGTACTTTATAGACAGTTTTTCTGCAGACGTTCAAATTAAACTTTACCAACTGAGATAACTGACCGTTCTAAACAGTGTGTGTGGTGCCCTGGAAGGTAACAGACACTGTCAGGATAATTACATGGTTTACTTCTGGAATCGTCCCAGTGACGACAATCACAGTCTTATTCACAGCTATATACTCTACCGGAGGAATTTATACTGCCGTTGCCGTAGCAACGCTTATTTCTTTCCCCCCCTTTCATTTTTTTGTGAGATGTGTCTCACCTTATTAAACAGAGATACATCAAAACATCAGTGGAAGAAAGACAGAAACTAGTTTTTAGATTCTTCAGGTAAATTGAGTAAATTCAAAATGACATCTGTGACCAAACAATTCACTTGGAACTCTCTCAAACTATGGTAGGGTACAGAAATAATCCTGTTAACTTTGACCCCTAGGCAGTGGAGTATAAAAGGTATGGGGAGACCTTCAGCAAAGATGTCTTACATTGTTAACATGTGACAATGGAGACAAGTATGTCACTAAACTATACATAATCTTCTCTCTCTCTCTCTCTCTCTCTCTCTCTCTCTCTCTCTCTCTCTCTCTCTCTCTCTCTCTCTCTCTCTCTCTCTCTCTCTCTCTCTCTCTCTCTCTCTCTCTCTCTCTCAATTAACGGGGGTTGCCATGGCGACTGGAAGCCCGGGAGCCGAGCCAGGCTCAATCAACCAAAGGCAGGCTTCGGCTCGACAGACAGATGCGTGGAGTCGAGGGAGTTCCTGAACTGGGAACGTTGAGATCAGAATCTCCCTTGTCGTCGAGAATGTTTATCGGAGTGAAGACTCCATCCGGAATAGTCTACGGCTGACTAGTGGCTAAGCAGACCCTTGATAACTGACATTATGTGGTGTGTAGTGTGTAACGTGAGTAATGCAACTTGTCGATCGTCTGGGTCTAGGAAATCATAGACTGTGGACTTCACATTTAAAGAATAGTTGTTATATTTACGATATGCTAAGTGTTGCTGTTAGGGCAAGTGTTCTTTTAAGGGTATTTACACTAAGAAATTCTGGGTTAATGGTTGAGTGTGTGTGTGTGTGTTACATCTCACAAGAGATAATGATCTCCTCTGCTCCAGGTTGGCCTTGCCCAGACTCATGACACTGCTCTTCCGTGACCCCAGGGCATATGTCAACCTGTCAGCGGGGTACGACCCTCTGGGGGTCATCACCGGGGTCAACTCCAGGTGCCCGTTAGGGGTCAAAGTGCAGATCTTAGGATCTAAAGGGGCAAAGATGAAGAAGAAGAAGAAGAAGAAGAAGAAGAAGAAGAAGAAGAAGAAGAAGAAGAAGAAGAAGAAGAAGAAGAAGAAGAAGAAGAAGAAGAAGAAGAAGAAGAAGAAAAATAAGAAGTAAAAGTAAAAGAAGAAAAAGAAAAAGAAAAAGGACAGAGGTTTATTCACAATTAAATTGTGTCTCTAAAACAGCCCTTGTAGTGTTTCCTAAATCCTCATATACCCCCAGCCAGTTCCACTTGTTTGATATATTCCAATACCAAACACACATGATTCATACTCTCCAGTCTTCTCTAAACCACAGCTGTGGACATCCATAATTTAGCACCCCAAGGAGACACAGAACAGAGTTATCCACAACAGGAATCCTCACATAGAGCCCCACATTGGAGGTGTCACAATACCCATAAAACCTAGCGGTCAAACAGGGAAATAGTTCCAATCGTTTTACCACCATTCATTTTTCCCACAGGGGATTTTAGAAACACTTAAAATAAGGGCGGTGTTTCGTGTAGGCTTACCCTGGCGTGACGTTTTGATAACCATGTAAATCTCTCTCGGACAAGGTGACTTTTATCAATATATTTCAGCTCTATTTACTCTCAGATTCGAAAATGACAATTAGCATCAAAGTAGACATCATGCAAGACTACAAATGGCTGCAAGCTCCTGCACGTCCTCTCTAGCTGGCCCCTTTGCTAACAGGTACATTTAAAGAAATGTAGTCAATTTATTCATTACTACATTTAGCTAACATTAGATAGTTAATCCAGAGATTCTTACCATTGCTTCGATTCGGCAGTCTCTTCCAGATCATCACGGCATTTGTACTTCTTTATAATAGCCACATTAGCAGCTAATTAGCATTTCATTTGTTGGGGGTAAATATAGACGAATATATTGATAAAAGTCACCTTGTATGAGAGAGATTTACATGGTTATCAAAACGTCATGCCAGGGTAAGCCTACACGAAACACAGCTCTTATTTTAATTGTTTCTAAAATCCTCTTTGGGAAAAACTATTGGAACCATTTCCTTGTTTAACCGCTAGGTTTTATGGGTATTATGACTCATACTGTGGTACTCTACGGAGGTCAGGCTATACAGAATATATGTTATACCTTGCAGGATTAGCAGGATGGAGTTATAATGATAGAGTTACAATGTTCATGATGTGTATTCTCCAGGTCTTAGCTGATCTAATAGTGTCCCTGGCTGAGCTTGGGGGGCTGTGTAAGCTGGTTGGCTAACCCCAGGGTTAGAGTTATGATTTATAGATAACAGACAGGGTTATTTTTGTCAGTTAGAACACGTAGTCTCACTCTCTTTTCTCTTTCACTCTTTCAGTCTGAGCAGAGCTTGAAGCTGCCTTGGTTCAAATAAGGTGAGGACATCTGGAATGGAATTGGGAGACAGTGAGGAAGAGTTGGTGTGTGTGGGTGGGTGGGGGGGACGGGAGTGTGTGTGTGTGCTTGTGTTGTAGTAGAGAACACTGAGTGCTACCCAGAATGAACCCAAAACAACAAGAACACCACTTCCTGTCTTCATCTTTGTCCCTGTCTACTTTAGCACTCTGTGCACTATAACTCTTCACTGCATGGCTCTACTTTGGTATGAATCCCATCCTCCTTTATCAGTCTCTTTTTCTCTTTCAATAATGTTGTGTGTTTGTATTTAGTTATGCTCTCACCTATAACAAAATGTTCACTGATTTCAATCATTCTCTTGGGAACCGCAAAAACAAGCCACATTCTTCTTTTGTCTGTGACTGAATACCTAGTCCATGTACAATAGTTTCAAGGATGCTATACCAACAACTGAAATGGAAACATATTTTTAATGGTTTCTTCTCCCCCCTCCCCCCCACATCCTTGAACATGAGCATAAAAAATGCTCTGCTTTGTCCTCTCAGAAAAAAACTATCCTTGAAACGATTGTACAGGCTTTGTATTCTGAATGCTAAAATCCAAACCACAGCATTATATTTTGAATGCAGTATATGAAGACTCACCAGACAGTTTGAGAGAATCATTAAGCTTCTCACTCTCGTCAAAGTTAGAGGGGAAACTGTCATCATCTGAATACGAGCGATTAGCATCTCCCTGATGAAGAGAGGAAAAATAGGGAAGGAGAGAGAAAGACAGAGGAAAAGAGAGAGAGAGCAAGCGAGAGAGAGAGGGAAAAAGAGGGAGGGAGAGCAAGAGAGAAAGGGTGAGGAATGGATGAAGAGTGGGAGGGAGAGAGGAGGAAGAACATGAATGCTACATCAAAAGACCTATGCCATGTCATTGGTTTAAATTATCTTAATTCCCTCCACCTCCCCCTAAAAAGCTTAAACTCTTACCTCAGCCTGAAAGCCCTCTACCAAGATGGCCACCAGCAGGTTGAAGAGGACGTAGTTCCCAAACGTCATGAGAGCTACGAAGTACAGAGCAGCTAGAGGAGAGGTGGCGGCCATTCCATTATACAGCACCGTGTTCCAGTCCTCCTGGGTTAGGATCTACACAGAGAGAGAAGTAGAGAAGGATGAGAGAAGGACAGGAGAGAGGGATGAGAGAAGGAGAGAGGGATGAGAGAAGGAGAGAGGGATGAGAAAAGGAGAGGAGAGAGAGATGAGAAAAGGAGAGGAGAGAGAGATGAGAAAAGGAGAGAGGGGTGAGAGAAGGAGAGAGGGATGAGAGAAGGAGAGAGGGGTGAGAGAAGGAGAGGAGAGAGAGATGAGAAAAGGAGAGGAGAGAGGGATGAGAGAAGGAGAGAGGGATGAGAGAAGGAGAGAGGGATGAGAGAAGGAGAGAGGGATGAGAGAAGGAGAGAGGGGTGAGAGAAGGAGAGTTGGATGAGAGAAGGAGAGAGGGAGAGAGAAGGAGAGAGGGAGAGAGAAGGAGAGAAGGATGAGAGAAGGAGAGAGGGAGAGAGAAGGAGAGAGGGAGAGAGAAGGAGAGGAGAGAGGGATGAGAGAAGGAGAGGAGAGAGGGATGAGAGAAGGAGAGAGGGATGAGAGAAGGATAGAGGGATGAGAGACGGAGAGAAGGATGAGAGAAGGAGAGAGTGAGAGAGAAGGAGAGAGGGAGAGAGAAGGAGAGAGGGATGAGAGAAGGAGAAGAGAGAGAGATGAGAGAAGGAGAGGAGAGAGGGATGAGAGAAGGGGAGAAGGGTGAGAGAAGGAGCGTTGGATGAGAGAAGAGAGGGAGAGAGAAGGAGAGAAGGATGAGAGAAGGAGAGAGGGAGAGAGAAGGAGAGGAGAGAGGGATGAGAGAAGGAGAGGAGAGAGGGATGAGAGAAGGAGAGAGGGGTGAGAGAAGGAGAGTTGGATGAGAGAAGGAGAGAGGGAGAGAGAAGGAGAGAGGGAGAGAGAAGGAGAGAAGGATGAGAGAAGGAGAGAGGGAGAGAGAAGGAGAGAGGGATGAGAGAAGGAGAGGAGAGAGGGATGAGAGAAGGAGAGAGGGATGAGAGAAGGATAGAGGGATGAGAGACGGAGAGAAGGATGAGAGAAGGAGAGAGTGAGAGAGAAGGAGAGAGGGAGAGAGAAGGAGAGAGGGATGAGAGAAGGAGAGGAGAGAGAGATGAGAGAAGGAGAGGAGAGAGGGATGAGAGAAGGGGAGAAGGGTGAGAGAAGGAGCGTTGGATGAGAGAAGAGAGGGAGAGAGAAGGAGAGAAGGATGAGAGAAGGAGAGAGGGAGAGAGAAGGAGAGGAGAGAGGGATGAGAGAAGGAGAGGAGAGAGGGATGAGAGAAGGAGAGGAGAGAGGGATGAGAGAAGGAGAGTTGGATGAGAGAAGGAGAGAGGGAGAGAGAAGGAGAGAGGGAGAGAGAAGGAGAAAAGGATGAGAGAAGGAGAGAGGGAGAGAGAAGGAGAGGAGAGAGGGATGAGAGAAGGAGAGAGGGATGAGAGGAGGAGAGAGGGATGAGAGAAGGAGAGAGGGAGAGAGAAGGAGAGGAGAGAGGGATGAGAGAAGGAGAGGAGAGAGGGATGAGAGAAGGAGCAGAGAGAGGGATGAGAGAAGGAGAGTTGGATGAGAGAAGGAGAGAGGGAGAGAGAAGGAGAGAGGGAGAGAGAAGGAGAGACGGATGAGAGAAGGAGAGAGGGAGAGAGAAGGAGAGAGGGAGAGAGAAGGAGAGAAGGATGAGAGAAGGAGAGAGGGATGAGAGAAGGAGAAAAGGATGAGAGAAGGAGAGAGGGAGAGAGAAGGAGAGGAGAGAGGGATGAGAGAAGGAGAGAGGGATGAGAGGAGGAGAGAGGGATGAGAGGAGGAGAGAGGGATGAGAGGAGAGCTAGAGGGGAGGTGGAGGTCATGCCTACTACCTCCCATTACCTGAAACACAGTGACGATGGCCCACAGTAGAGAGTCAAAGTTCTTCCTGTCTGGAACAGTGTCTCCTGCCTCTGTCTTCAGGCTGAATTTACAGCCAAAGATATGCATGCCCAAGATACTGCAACACAAGATAGCGAATACACTTGTATTTTAATAAGACCAATAGAAAACTACACTCATCCCCAAGATACTGCAACCCAAGGATATATAAACATTTTTTAAAAGGTGGTCCAGGGAATAAGAATGGCTAAATCATAACCTGATGTGGGGATGTTTGCTGAAACATGTTAGTTGTAAGCCAAGCTTATGTAACCAGCCATGGAGTGTGTTTGTGTAGTTTTCATTTTATTGACATTAATAGGAGGGCATTGTCAATATAATCCATCTCTCCTGTGTATACCTCTGCACTCTGAAGTGGAACTGAAGCGCCTGAATGGAAGAAGAAGAAGAAGAAGAAGAAGAAGAAGAAGAAGAAGAAGAAGAAGAAGAAGAAGAAGAAGAAGAAGAAGAAGAAGAAGAAGAAGAAGAAGAAGAAGAAGAAGAAGAAGAAGAAGAAGAAGAAGAAGAAGAAGAAGAAGAAGAAGAAGAAGAAGAAGAAGACAGGCACACTTACACACATACTATACACTGTGTGCATGGTGAGTGTGTGTGTGTGAGTGAATGCGTACCAGGTGTGTTCATGTGATTGTGCCTGCCTGCGTATGTGTGTGTTTGTGTGTGTGTGAATGTACATACAGTGGGGGGGAAAAGTATTTAGTCAGCCACCAATTGTGCAAGTTCTCCCACTTAAAAAGATGAGAGAGGCCTGTAATTTTCATCATAGGTACACGTCAACGATGACAGACAAATTGAGATTTTTTCTCTCCAGAAAATCACATTGTAGGATTTTTAATGAATTTATTTGCAAATTATGGTGGAAAATAAGTATTTGGACACCTACAAACAAGCAAGATTTCTGGCTCTCACAGACCTGTAACTTCTTCTTTAAGAGGCTCCTCTGTCCTCCACTTGTTACCTGTATTAATGGCACCTGTTTGAACTTGTTATCAGTATAAAAGACACCTGTCCACAACCTCAAACAGTCACACTCCAAACTCCACTATGGCCAAGACCAAAGAGCTGTCAAAGGACACCAGAAACAAAATTGTAGACCTGCACCAGGCTGGGAAGACTGAATCTGCAATAGGTAAGCAGCTTGGTTTGAAGAAATCAACTGTGGGAGCAATTATTAGGAAATGGAAGACATACAAGACCACTGATAATCTCCCTCGATCTGGGGCTCCATGCAAGATCTCACCCCGTGGGGTCAAAATGATCACAAGAACGGTGAGCAAAAATCCCAGAACCACACGGGGGGACCTAGTGAATGACCTGCAGAGAGCTGGGACCAAAGTAACAAAGCCTACCATCAGTAACACACTACGCCGCCAGGGACTCAAATCCTGCAGTGCCAGACGTGTCCCACTGCTTAAGCCAGTACATGTCCAGGCCCGTCTGAAGTTTGCTAGAGTGCATTTGGATGATCCAGAAGAGGATTGGGAGAATGTCATATGGTCAGATGAAACCAAAATAGAACTTTTTGGTAAAAACTCAACTCGTCATGTTTGGAGGACAAAGAATGCTGAGTTGCATCCAAAGAACACCATACCTACTATGAAGCATGGGGGTGGAAACATCATGCTTTGGGGATGTTTTTCTGCAAAGGGACCAGGACGACTGATCCGTGTAAAGGAAAGAATGAATGGGGCCATGTATCATGAGATTTTGAGTGAAAACCTCCTTCCATCAGCAAGGGCATTGAAGATGAAACGTGGCTGGGTCTTTCAGCATGACAATGATCCCAAACACACCGCCCGGGCAACGAAGGAGTGGCTTCGTAAGAAGCATTTCAAGGTCCTGGAGTGGCCTAGCCAGTCTCCAGATCTCATCCCCATAGAAAATCTTTGGAGGGAGTTGAAAGTCTGTGTTGCCCAGCGACAGCCCCAAAACATCACTGCTCTAGAGGAGATCTGCATGGAGGAATGGGCCAAAATACCAGCAACAGTGTGTGAAAACCTTGTGAAGACTTACAGAAAACGTTTGACCTGTGTCATTGCCAACAAAGGGTATATAACAAAGTATTGAGAAACTTTTGTTATTGACCAAATACTTATTTTCCACCATAATTTGCAAATAAATTCATTAAAATTCCTACAATGTGATTTTCTGGATTTTCTTTTCTCATTTTGTCTGTCATAGTTGACGTGTACCTATGATGAAAATTACAGGCCTCTCTCATCTTTTTAAGTGGGAGAACTTGCACAATTGGTGGCTGACTAAATACTTTCCCCCCCCACTGTATACAGTACCAGTCAAAGGTTCGGACACACCTACTCATTCAAGTGTTTTTCTTTATTTTTATCTACATAATAATAATTATAGTGAAGACATCAAAACTATGAAATAACACATATGGGAATCTTGTAGCAACCAAAAAAGTGATAAATAAATCAAAATATATTTTATATTTGAGATTCTTGAAATAGCCACCCTTTTCCTTAATAATAATAATAATATGCCATTTAGCAGACGCTTTTATCCAAAGCGACTTACAGTCATGTGCGCATACATTTTTACATATGGGTGGTCCCGGGGATCGAACCCACTACCCTGGCGTTACAAGCGCCATGCTCTACCAATTGAGCTACAGATGACAGCTTTGCACACTCTTGGCATTCTCTCAACCAGCTTCACCTGGAATGCTTTTCCAACAGTCTTGAAGGAGTTCCCACATATGCTGAGCAATTGTTGGCTGCTTTTCCTTCACTCTGCCGTCTGACTCATCCCAAACCATCTCAACTGGGTTCTGGTCGGGGAATTGTGGAGGCCAGGTCATCTGATGCAGCACTCCATCTCTCTCCTTCTTGGTAAAATAGCCCTTACACAGCCTGGAGGTGTGTTAGGTTATTGTCCTGTTGAAAAACAAATGATAGTCCCACTAAGCCCAAACCAGATGGGATGGCGTATCGCTGCAGAATGTTGTGGTAGCCATGCTGGTTAAGTGTGCCTTGAATTCTAAATAAATCACAGACAGTGTCACCAGCAAAGCACCCCCACACCATAACACCTCCTCCATGCTTTACGGTGGGAACTACACATGCGGAGATCATCCGTTCATTACACCGCATCTCACAAAGACATGGCGGTTTGAACCAAAAATCTCAAATTTGGACTCCAGACCAAAGGACGAATCCCACCATTTTAATGTCCATTGCTCGTGTTTCTTGGCCCAAGCAGGTCTCTTCTTCTTATTGGTATCCTTTAGTTGTGGTTTCTTTGCAGCAATTCGACCATGAAGGCCTTATTACATAGTTCCCTCTGAACAGTTGATGTTGAGATGTGTCTGTGACTTGAACTCTGTGAAGCATGTATTTGGGCAGCAATTTCTGAGGCTGGCAACTCTAATGAACTTATCCTCTGCAGCAGAGGTAACTCTAGGTCTACCATTCCTGTGGCGGTCCTCATGAGAGCCAGTTTCATGATAGCGCTTGATGGTTTTTGCAACTGCACATGACGAAACTTTCAAAGTTCTTGAAATGTTCCGTATTGAATGACCTTCATGTCTTAAAGTAATGATGGACTGTCGTTTCTCTTTGCTCATTTGAGCTGTTCTTGCCATAATATGGACTTGGTCTTTCACCAAATAGGGCTATTTTCTGTATACCCCCCTACCTTGTCACAACACAACTGATTGGCTCAAACGCATTATGACGGAAATAAATTCCACAAATTAACTTTTAAGAAGGCACACCTGTTAATTGAAATGCATTTCAGGTGACTACCTCATGAAGCTGGTTGAGAGAATGCCAAGAGTGTGCAAAGCTGGCAAGGTAAAGGGTGGCTATTTGAAGAATCACAAATATCAAATATATTTTGATTTGTTTAACACTTTTTTGGTTACTAAATGATTCCATTTGTGTTATTTCATAGTTTTGATGTCTTCACTATTATTCTACAATGTAAAAAATTGTACAAATAAAGAAGAACCCTTGAATGAGTAGGTGTGTCCAAACTTTTGACTGGTAGTGTAGATGTGTACAAAGTCGTGTGTGTGTGTGTGTGTGTACGTCCCTGCGTGTGTGTGTGTGTGTGTACGTCCCTGCGTGTGTGTGTGTGTGTGTACGTCCCTGCGTGTGTGTACGTCCCTGTGTGTGCGTGTACGTCCCTGTGTGTGTGTGTGTGTGTACGTCCCTGTGTGTGTGTGTGTGTGTACGTTCCTGTGTGTGTGTGTGTGTGTGTGTGTGTGCGTGTGTGTGTGTGTGTGTGTGTGTACGTCCCTGTGTGTGTGGGTGTGTGTGTACGTCCCTGTGTGTGTGTGTGTGTGTACGTCCCTGTGTGTGTGTGTGTACGTCCCTGCGTGTGTGTGTGTGTGTGTGTACGTCCCTGTGTGTGTGTGTGTGTCCCTGTGTGTGTGTGTGTGTGTGCGTGTGTGTGTGTGTACGTCCCTGTGTGTGTGTGTACGTCCCTGCGTGTGTGTGTGTACGTCCCTGCGTGTGTGTGTGTACCTGAATATAAAGATAAACAGCATCAACAGCATACAGAAGGTAGCCACATTATCCATGGTCTTCATCAGGACCACTAGCTGTCTGCGCAGCGCGGGCATGAACCTTACTAGCTTTAGGACACGAAGGAGTCTGAAGGTCCTCAATATGGACAGACCTCCATCAGACTGGCCGATGATCTCACACACACTGGAGAGAGGTAGGGCAGGGGAGGGAGGGATGGGGGGAGGGAGTGATGGGGGGAGGGATGAAGAGGGGATGGGGAGACAAGGTTTAGTGATTTGACTTTCTTTGAGAATTAACAGACTCAATCTAGAATTTCAACACATTTCAACATATTTCAGCACATTTCAACATATTTCAGCAGGGGCGCAACTTTCACTTTGTCCCCCCAAGTTTTATCATTGGAATGTGATACAAAGCGAGGCGCGGTGTGCTTTAGGACCATGTGGATGCCTCCAAGGGTCGGGTACGCTGTTTGGAGTGTTTATCTGCCCCCCCAAATAATTTAAATAAATATGTGACGTCTCCCTCATTTCTAAAACCAAAGTTGCGCCCCTGTATTTTGGTATAGATTGGTTTGAATATTGGGATTATATTGTTCAACAGATTTGGATGATATTCCTTCCACCTGATAATGACGATGACACCGTCGAACACGTTGTAGGGGTTTCTCAGATAGCTGAAACATCCGGACGCTGTTATCTTCAGAATCATCTCCATGGCAAACATACTAGTGAATACTATGTTACAGATCTCCAACACATTGGTTAGTTCCTCAGGCTGGTGGAGGGTGAGAGAGAGATAGAGAGAGAGAGAGAGAGAGAGAGAGAGAGAGAGAGAGAGAGAGAGAGAGAGAGAGAGAGAGAGAGAGAGAGAGAGAGAGAGAGAGAGAGAGAGAGAGAGAGATCTTTGTACATTGCTTTATACACGCACACCCTCTCTCTTTCTATCCCCACCCTCTCTCTTTCTTCCCCTCCCTCCCTCTCTTTCTTTTCCCCTCCCTCTCCCTGTGATTGATAGGCCTGCATCGATCAGTCAAAAAGGCCACGGAGTGGTGGCACAATTTCTCTCTCTTTTTTTTCTCTCTCGATTTCTCTGTCCCTCTTTCTCTCTCTAGACACACACACACACACACACGTCCATGTATGGTAAATCTGTCTGGCTAAATGTGTCTGTGTTGTGGTTGCCACCTAATCACGATCCCTAACACAGATTTGTCCTATGATGACATCACTGATGACGCCTCTGATCCGGCATTTGGGAGGTGAAATGTTCACCTGTCTGAGAGTAAACGAGGACGGAGTGTGTCTGTCTGTGTGTGTGTGTGTGTGGATGTGTGTGGATGCATTTGTCCATGTGTGTGTGTGCTAGTGTATGTGTGCTAGTGTGTGTGTGTTTGTGTTTGTATGTGTGTGTCAAACCATAGCACTTGGAAGAAAGGCTGTGTAACCATAGACAGTCCTACTGTCCGTGTGTATGTGTGTGTGTGTGTGTGTCCATGTGTTTGTCCGTGTGTATGTGTGTGTGTGTGTGTGTCCATGTGTTTGTCCGTGTGTGTGTGTGTGTGTGTCCATGTGTTTGTCCGTGTGTATGTGTGTGTGTGTGTGTGTGTGTCCATGTGTTTGTCCGTGTGTATGTGTGTGTGTGTGTGTGTGTCCATGTGTTTGTCCGTGTGTGTGTGTGTGTGTGTGTCCATGTGTTTGTCCGTGTGTGTGTCCGTATGTTTGTGTGTGAAAGGGTGTGTAACCATAGATAGTCCTTCTCCCAAAGGACCACCTCTCTCTCCTTAATTATCCTCTCTCTCTATCTTTAGCATCCTCTGAGATGAGAGACATTTCTCTGTTGCCGCGGTGGAAGAACAGAGTGGGTGGATGACGGAGTTGGAGGTGGTGAGAGAGAAAGAGCAAGTGATGTGGAGTGAGGGAGAGACAAAGAACGAGGGATGTGGAGTGAGAGAGAGAGAGACTGGAGAAAGATGTGTGTATTTGTTGCATTATGGATGTACTATAAAGTGGAGGTTAATATTTCACTGTGTTCTACTGTGACCTTTTCATAGAGGGGTCAATGAAAGGTCACTATATGGAGTCTGGATATGGAGAGAGGAGGAAAGTGATGGTGAAAGACAGAGTGGTTCACACATGCAGACTAAAAGAAGAGACAGGGAGAAAAGTGGTGGACATGAGGCAGATAGAAAAAGACATAATAAATAGAGGGAAAGACAAAGAGAAAAGAAGAAGAGCGAGGGAGAGAGAGAGAGAATGATAGAGAGAGAAAGAAAGAGAGAGAGATCCAGACAGACAGAGATGGATAGAGAAAGATAGACAGAGTATCCATACTTGATTGTGGTGTTCGATGCCCATACTGATGGTATTGATGAGGATAGCGATCATAATTCCTCTATTGAAGTACTTGCTCTCCACGATCCCCAACAACTTCAACCTCGTCTCATCCCACAGCTCCCCACACCCCCGCCTACATCCCCCAGAATCTTTAGCGGCAGCCCCGCCTTTCACTTCCTCCTTCCCGGCGCCACATTGGCTGCCCTCCCCGTCTGTCTCCTCCAAAGCTCCTTCCTCCGCCTCCTCATTGGCCAGGCTGCCGGCAGGTCCCTCCCCGTCGCTGATTGACAGGGCCACGGTACAATGAGGGCAGCCGTCGGTGGCGGGGGCGACAGTGAGGGCAATGGAGTCGCCTGGGGAGGCATGGTCGGGCTTGGTGTGGTGGGGACAGTGGACCGCTGAAAGGGTTAAAATGGGAACTTTGAAGATCAAATAAGGGAATGACGTCCAACGATTCTCTCTCTCTGTACTCATCTGTTGAATGTCATAACCTTAGAAAATTAGATGGACATCACAAATTCATATTTTAATTAATCAATCTATTGTTTCCAGTCTGTGTCCTATGAATGTCATAACCTCCAAATTATGCAACGATATTACATACTCCCAATCTAACCACCCTCCATCGCTCTCTCTCCCCCTCTTCGCCACTCACCCTGTCTGTGCAGCCCTCTACTCTCTCCACCTCCTCCTCTTCCTCCTCCATTCACGTTAGTCTTCTCTCCTCCTCCTCCTCTGCTTCTCCCTGCTCCTTTCACCTCCTTGGGCCTCCCCAACAGTCGGTTACAGAGCGCCATGGACCTCCTGTGTATAGAAGCACATTCATGCCAAAAGAAATTGAAACATTGAAACATTAAAGGGAAAAGCAATGCACTCTGGTGAAGGCCAATGTTTTTTTTGTTCAATGTTTTATTTTTGTTTGTTTTATTCTCAAAATAAAAATTTATTTGGGGATTTTATAGTTATTTCAACTTGACATTATCATGTTAAGAAGCACATAACATCATATCAAATCAATTATAGAAATATAAATATTCACATTTATTTTGGCATGAATCTGCCTCCATACCTGCGATATGACTACTTTATTCTTTATTTATAATTATTAAAACTATTTGATCATTACATATAATATATACTTCTCATCTTAGTATCTCTTAGTATTTCAATGTGTTTTTTTTGGTATGAATGTGCCTCCACACTCCATACCTGCGGGCCTTGCGGAGGACGTGGCAGACCAGCTGGAAGACTGACTCATAGCAGCCTGCCGAGGGCTCAGTCATGCTGGCTAGAGTAGAGGAGGAGTGGGCCTGGGCTCTCTGCTCCTGCATCAGCTGGTGCTCCCGCTGCTTCGTCTCACTGAACTGGGTGGCGATCACCACCAGGCAGAGGTTGATCATGAAGAAAGAACCAATCTGTTGGGCAAACAGGAATATACACAGAGTTAGGGACTCTTTCATGAACAGCCATGGAAATTCACAGAGTTAGAGCAGGAGCAAGTCAACACGGCTTGACCACGAGACAGAGGTTGATATCATGAAGAAATAACCAATCTGTTGGGCGAGCAAAGACAAACATAGAGTTTGGGACAACCATAATGAAACACAGAGTTTGAGTAGGTGAGGACTGCTTTAGTCTCTCTGAACTGGGTGGCGATGATGATCAAACAGTGGTTGATCATAAAGAAATAACCTATCTGGGGGGGGTGGACAAGCAAAAACATACACAGAGTGTAGCTAGGGTGCTAAAGGACAATCAAAAAGTTGAAAAACACAGTTATACCAGGCATCTGAAAGCCATATAAGGTTTGAATTCCAACACCGAGAACAGACAAATGCAGGCTGAAATCTACAGCGATGTGCAAATGTGAGTGTGTGTGCTGTGTTAGAAAAAGTGTGAACAGAGCACGTTTGACAAGTTGGAAGACTACAGTAGGAAGACTCAGAGAACACTACATAGAAACAACTGTTGGTAGACTACAGTAGGACGACTCAGAACACTACACAGAAACAGCTGTTGAAAGACTACAGTAGAACGACTCAGAACACTACACAGAAACAGCTGTTGGAAGACTACAGTAGGACGACTCAGAACACTACACAGAAACAGCTGTTGGAAGACTACAGTAGGACGACTCAGAACACTACACAGAAACAGCTGTTGGAAGACTACAGTAGGACGACTCAGAACACTACACAGAAACAGCTGTTGGAAGACTACAGTAGGACAACTCAGAGAACACTACACAGAAACAGCTGTTGGAAGACTACAGTAGGACGACTCAGAACACTACACAGAAACAGCTGTTGGAAGACTACAGTAGGACGACTCAGAACACTACACAGAAACAGCTGTTGGAAGACTACAGTAGGACGACTCAGAGAACACTACACAGAAACAGCTGTTGGAAGACTACAGTAGGACGACTCAGAACACTACACAGGAACAGCTGTTGGAAGACTACAGTAGGACGACTCAGAGAACACTACACAGAAACAGCTGTTGGAAGACTACAGTAGGACGACTCAGAACACTACACAGAAACAGCTGTTGGAAGACTACAGTAGGACGACTCAGAGAACACTACACAGAAACAGCTGTTGGAAGACTACAGTAGGACGACTCAGAACACTACACAGAAACAGCTGTTGGAAGACTACAGTAGGACGACTCAGAACACTACACAGAAACAGCTGTTGAAAGACTACAGTAGGACGACTCAGAGAACACTACACAGAAACAGCTGTTGAAAGACTACAGCAGGACGACTCAGAACACTAGACAGAAACAGCTGTTGGAAGACTACAGTAGGACGACTCAGAACACTACACAGAAACAGCTGTTGGAAGACTACAGTAGGACGACTCAGAGAACACTACACAGAAACAGCTGTTGGAAGACTACAGTAGGACGACTCAGAACACTACACAGGAACAGCTGTTGGAAGACTACAGTAGGACGACTCAGAGAACACTACACAGGAACAGCTGTTGGAAGACTACAGTAGGACGACTCAGAACACTACACAGAAACAGCTGTTGGAAGACTACAGTAGGACGACTCAGAGAACACTACACAGAAACAGCTGTTGGAAGACTACAGTAGGACGACTCAGAACACTACACAGAAACAGCTGTTGGAAGACTACAGTAGGACGACTCAGAGAACACTACACAGAAACAGCTGTTGGAAGACTACAGTAGGACGACTCAGAACACTACACAGAAACAGCTGTTGGAAGACTACAGTAGGACGACTCAGAACACTACACAGAAACAGCTGTTGAAAGACTACAGTAGGACGACTCAGAGAACACTACACAGAAACAGCTGTTGAAAGACTACAGCAGGACGACTCAGAACACTAGACAGAAACAGCTGTTGGAAGACTACAGTAGGACGACTCAGAACACTACACAGAAACAGCTGTTGGAAGACTACAGTAGGACGACTCAGAGAACACTACACAGAAACAGCTGTTGGAAGACTACAGTAGGACGACTCAGAACACTACACAGGAACAGCTGTTGGAAGACTACAGTAGGACGACTCAGAGAACACTACACAGGAACAGCTGTTGGAAGACTACAGTAGGACGACTCAGAACACTACACAGAAACAGCTGTTGGAAGACTACAGTAGGACGACTCAGAGAACACTACACAGAAACAGCTGTTGGAAGACTACAGTAGGACGACTCAGAACACTACACAGAAACAGCTGTTGGAAGACTACAGTAGGACGACTCAGAACACTACACAGAAACAGCTGTTGGAAGACTACAGTAGGACGACTCAGAACACTACACAGAAACAGCTGTTGAAAGACTACAGTAGGACAACTCAGAGAACACTACACAGAAACAGCTGTTGAAAGACTACAGTAGGACGACTCAGAACACTACACAGAAACAGCTGTTGGAAGACTACAGTAGGACGACTCAGAACACTACACAGAAACAGCTGTTGGAAGACTACAGTAGGACGACTCAGAGAACACTACACAGAAACAGCTGTTGGAAGACTACAGTAGAACGACTCAGAACACTACACAGGAACAGCTGTTGGAAGACTACAGTAGGACGACTCAGAGAACACTACACAGAAACAGCTGTTGGAAGACTACAGTAGGACGACTCAGAACACTACACAGAAACAGCTGTTGGAAGACTACAGTAGGATGACTCAGAACACTACATAGTACAGCTGTTGGAAGACTACAGTAGGACGACTCAGAACACTACACAGGAACAGCTGTTGGAAGACTACAGTAGGACGACTCAGAACACTACACAGAAACAGCTGTTGGAAGACTACAGTAGGACGACTCAGAACACTACACAGGAACAGCTGTTGGAAGACTACAGTAGGACGATTCAGAGAACACTACACAGAAACAGCTGTTGGAAGACTACAGTAAGACGACTCAGAGAACACTACATCGAAACAGCGGTTGTCATCCTGATAAATAAAAGATGAGAAAGATAATCTTTTAAATCTTAGAAAGCCTAGAGAGACACCAGAGAGACATCCTCTGTTGCCATCCTTTAGAGTGTCGAAAGAGAGCGAGAGAGAGCGAGAGAGCGAGAGAGCGAGAGAGCGAGAGAGAGAGCGAGAGAGAGAGAGAGAGAGAGAGAGAGGGGCAGAGAGAAGAGAGAGAGAGAGGGAGAGAACATAGAGAGAGGGAGAGAGGGGCAGAGAGAAGAGAGAGAGAGAGGGAGATAACATAGAGAGAGAGAGAGAGGGAGAGAAGGGCAGAGAGAAGAGAGAGAGAGAGGGAGAGAACATAGAGAGAGAGACAGAGAGAGAGGGGCAGAGAGAAGAGAGAGAGAGAGGGAGAGAACATAGAGAGAGAGAGGGAGAGAGGGGCAGAGAGAAGAGAGAGAGAGGGAGAGAACATAGAGAGAGAGAGAGGGAGAGAGGGGCAGAGAGAAGAGAGAGAGAGAGGGAGAGAACATAGAGAGAGACAGAGAGAGAGGGGCAGAGAGAAGAGAGAGAGAGAGGGAGAGAACATAGAGAGAGAGAGAGGGAGAGAGGGGCAGAGATGAGAGAGAGGGAGAGAACATAGAGAGAGAGAGAGAGGGAGAGAGGGGCAGAGAGATGAGAGAGAGAAAGAGGGAGAGAACATAGAGAGAGGACAGAGAGAGACAGAAAAAGCAGACGTTGATACAGCCCGACAGGGCACTCTCAAATGTGCATCTGTAAAAGTTTGTGATGGTTTTAGGTTCCAAGCCAAATTTCTTCAGCCTCCTGAGGCTGTGGCGCCTTCTTCACCACACTGTCTGCATGGTTGCAAGGAACTTGAAGCTTTCCACCTTCTCCACTGCGGTCCCGCCGATGTGGATAGGGGGGTGCACCCTCTGCTGTTTCCTGAAGCCAACGATCATCTCAAATCAAATCAAATTTTATTGGCCACATGCGCCGAATACAACAGGTGCAGACATTACAGTGAAATGCTTACTTACAGCGCTTAACCAACAGTGCATTTATTTTTAATAAAAAAGTAAAATAAAACAACAACAAAAAAGTGTTGAGAAAAAAAGAGCAGAAGTAAAATAAAATAACAGTAGGGAGGCTATATATACAGGGGGGTACCGGTGCAGAGTCAATGTGCGGGGGCACCGGCTAGTTGAGGTAGTTGAAGTAATATGTACATGGGGGTAGAGTTAAAGTGACTATGCATAAATAATTAACAGAGTAGCAGCAGCGTAAAAAGATGGGTGGGGGGGGCAGTGCAAATAGTCCGGGTAGCCATGATTAGCTGTTCAGGAGTCTTATGGCTTGGGGGTAGAAGCTGTTGAGAAGTCTTTTGGACCTAGACTTGGCACTCCGGTACCGCTTGCCGTGCGGTAGCAGAGAGAACAGTCTATGACTAGGGTGGCTGGAGTCTTTGACAATTTTGAGGGCCTTCCTCTGACACCGCCTGGTACAGAGGTCATGGATGGCAGGAAGCTTGGCCCCAGTGATGTACTGGGCCGTACGCACTACCCTCTGTAGTGCCTTGCGGTCGGAGGCCAAGCAGTTGCCATACCAGGCGGTGATGCAACCAGTCAGGATGCTCTCAATGGTGCAGCTGTATAATTTTTGAGGATCTGAGGACCCATGCCAAATCGTTTCAGGGGGAATAGGCTTTGTCGTGCCCTCTGCACGACTGTCTTGGTGTGTTTGGACCATGATAGTTTGTTGGTGATGTGGACACCAGGGAACTTGAAGCTCTCAACCTGTTCCACTACAGCCCCGTCGATGAGAATGGGGGCGTGCTCAGTCCTCATTTTTTTCCTGTAGTCCACAATCATCTCCTTTGTCTTGGTCATGTTGAGGGAGAGTTTGTTATCCTGGCACCACACGGCCAGGTCTCTGACCTCCTCCCTATAGGCTGTCTCATCATTGTCGGTGATCAGGCCTACCACTGTTATGTCGTCGGCAAACTTAATGATGGTGTTGCAGTCGTGACTGGCCATGCAGTCATGGGTGAACAGGGAGTACAGGAGGGGACTGAGCACGCACCCCTTAGGAGCCCCCGTGTTGAGGATCATCGTGGCAGATGTGTTGTTACCTACCCTTACCACCTGGGGGCGGCCCGTCAGGAAGTCCAGGATCCAGTTGCAGAGGGAGGTGTTTAGTCCCAGGATCCTTAGCTTAGTGATGAGCTTTGAGGGCACTATGGTGTTGAATGCTGAGCTGTAGTCAATGAATAGCATTCTCATATAGGTGTTCCTCTTGTCCAGGTGGGAAAGGGCAGTGTGGAGTGCAATAGAGATTGCATCAACTGTGGATCTGTTGGGGCGGTATGCAAATTTGAGTGGGTCTAGGGTTTCTGGGATAATGGCTACAGACGTCAGTGCTACGGGTCGGTAGTCATTTAGGCAGGTTATCTTAGTGTCCTTGGGCACAGGGACTATGGTGGTCTGCTTGAAACATGTTGGTATTACAGACTCAGGCAGGGACATGTTGAAAATATCCGTGAAGACACTTGCCAGTTGGTCAGCACATGCTCGGAGTACACGTCCTGGTAATCCGTCTGGCCCTGCGGCCTTGTGAATGTTGACCTGCTTAAAAGTCTTACTCACATCGGCTACGGAGAGTGTGATCACATATTCATCCGGAACAGCTGGTGCTCTCATGCATGCTTCTGTGTTGCTTGCCTCGAAGCCAGCATAGAAGTGGTTTAGCTCGTCTGGTAGGCTTGTGTCACTGGGCAGCTCGCGGCTGTGCTTCCCTTTGTAGTCTGTAATAGTTTTCAAGCCCTGCCACATCTGACGAGCGTCAGAGCCGGTGTAGTACGATTCAATCTTAGTCCTGTATTGACTCTTTGCCTGTTTGATGGTTCGTCGGAGGGCATAGCGGGATTTCTTATAAGCGTCCGGGTTAGAGTCCCGCTCCTTGAAAGCGGCAGCTCTACCCTTTAGCTCAGTGCGGATGTTTCCTGTAATCCATGGCTTATGGTTGGGGTATGTACGTACGGTCACTGTGGGGACGACATCATTGATGCACTTATTGATGAAGCCAGTGACTGATGTGGTGTACTCCTCAATGCTATCTGAAGAATCCCGGAACATGTTCCAGTCTGTGCTAGCAAAACAGTCCTGTAGCTTAGCATCTGCATCATCTCCATTGTTTTGTTAACGTTGAGTGAGAGGTTATTTTCCTGGCACCACACTCCCAGAGCCCTCACCTCCTCCCTGTAGGCTGTCTCATCATTGTTGAGTTGGAGGCGTGCTTGGCCACGCAGTCATGGGTGAACAGGGAGTACAGGAGGGGGCTGAGCATGCAACCTTGAGGGGCCCGAGCACGCACCCTTGAGGGGCCCCAGTGTTGAGGATCAGCAAAGTGGAGATGTTGTTTCCTAACTTCACAACCTGGGGGCGTGGGCTGCGTCGGTGGCACTGTGTTATCCTCAAAGCTGGCGAAGAAGGTGTTTAGCTTGTCCAGAAGCAAGACGTCGGTGTCGGCGACGTGGCTGGTTTTCCTTTTGTAGTCCGTGATTGTCTGTAGACCTTGCCACATACGTCTTGTGTCTGAGCCGTTGAATTGTGACTCCACTTTGTCTCTATACTGATGTTTTGCCTGTTTAATTGCCTTGCGGAGTGAGTAGCTACACTGTTTGTATTCTGCCATATTCCCAGTCACCTTGCCATGGTTAAATGCGGTGGTTCGCGCTTTCAGTTTTGCGCAAATGCTGCCATCTATCCACGGTTTCTGGTTAGGGTAGGTTTTAATAGTCACAGTGGGTACAACATTTCCTATACACTTCCTGATAAACTCAGTCACCGTTTCAGTGTATTTGTCTAAATTATTTTCGCAAGCTAGCCGAAACATATCCCAGTCCTTTTGATCAAAACAATCTTGAAGCGGGGATTCCGATTGGTCAGACCAGCATTGAAAAGTCCTTAGCACAGGTACTTCCTGTTTGAGTTTCTGCCTATAGGAAGGGAGGAGCAAAATGGAGTCGTAGTCAGATTTGCCAAAAGAAGAGCGGGGGAGGGCCTTATAACCATCCCGGAAGTTCGAAGAGCAATGGTCGAGAATTTTAGCAGCCTGTGTACAACAGTCGATATGTTGATAGAACTTCGGTAGCCTAGTCCTCAAATTTGCTTTGTTAAAATCCACGGCTACAATGAATGCAGCCTCAGGATATGTGGTTTCCAGTTTGCATAACGTCCAGTGAAGTTCCTTGAGGGCCGTCGTGGTATCGGCTTGAGAGGGGATATACACGGCCGTGACTATAACCGAAGAAAATTATCTTGGGAGATAATACGGTCGGCATTTGATTGTGAGGTATTCTAGGTCGGGTGAACAAAAGGACTTGAGTTCCTGTATGTTACTGCAATTACACCATGAGTCGTTAATCATGAAACACACACTTCCGCCCTTCTGCTTCCCGGAGAGATATTTATTTCTGTCTGCGCGATGAACTGACAACCCATTGTGCTGGACCGATTTCGACAGAATATCCCAAGAGAGCCATGTTTCCGTGAAACAAAGTATGTTACAGGCCCTGATGTCTCTCTGGAAAGAAATCCTTGCCCTGAACTCGTCGACCTTGTTATCCAAAGACTGAACATTAGCAAGTAATATACTTGGAAGCGGTGGGTGATGTGCACACCTCTTAAGTCGAACCAGCAGGCCGCTCCGAGTGCCTCTCCTCCGCCGGCAATGATTTGGGTCAGCCGCTGGAATCAGTTAAGTTGCCCTGCGGAGAGCAAACAAAGGATCTGCTTCGGGAAAGTGGTATTCTCCTCTCTGTTTCTCCTTCATGATTGGTTTAGCTCTCTGGACCAGTCCTTGTTCTCACACATACTCGTATTTCTCTCAATCAATCAATCAATTTTATTTTATATAGCCCTTCTTACATCAGCTAATATCTCGAAGTGCTGTACAGAAACCCAGCCTAAAACCCCAAACAGCTAGTAATGCAGGTGTAGAAGCACGGTGGCTAGGAAAAACTCCCTAGAAAGGCGAAAACCTAGGAAGAAACCTAGAGAGGAACCAGGCTATGAGGGGTGGCCAGTCCTCTTCTGGCTGTGCCGGGTGAAGATTATAACAGAACCATGCCAAGATGTTCAAAAATGTTCATAAGTGACAAGCATGGTCAAATAATAATCAGGAATAAATCTCAGTTGGCTTTTCATAGCCGATCATTAAGAGTTGAAAACAGCAGGTCTGGGACAGGTAGGGGTTCCATAACCGCAGGCAGAACAGTTGAAACTGGAATAGCAGCAAGGCCAGGCGGACTGGGGACAGCAAGGAGTCACCACGGCCGGTAGTCCCGACGTATGGTCCTAGGGCTCAGGTCTCTCAGTTGGCTTTTCATAGCCGATCATTAAGAGTTGAAAACAGCAGGTCTGGGACAGGTAGGGGTTTCGTAACCGCAGGCAGAACAGTTGAAACTGGAATAGCAGCAAGGCCAGGCGGACTGGGGACAGCAAGGTGTCATCATGCCCGGTAGTCCTGACGTATGGTCCTAGGGCTCAGGTTCTCAGAGAGAAAGAGAGAACGAGAGAATTAGAGAGAGCATACTTAAATTCACACAGGACACTGGATAAGACAGGAGAAGTACTCCAGGTATAACCAACTAACCCCAGCCCCCGACACATAAACTACTGCAGCATAAATACTGGAGGCTGAGACAGGAGCGGTCCGGAGACACTGTGGCCCCATCCGAAGAAACCCCGGACAGGGCCAAACAGGAAGGATATAACCCCACCCACTCTGCCAAAGCACAGCCCCCGCACCACTAGAGGGATATCCTCAACCACCAACTTACAATCCTGAGACAAGGCCGAGTATAGCCCACAGAGGTCTCCACCACAGCACAAACCAAGGGGGGCGCCAACCCAGACAGGAAGATCACGTCAGTAACTCAACCCACTCAAGTGACGCACCCCTCCCAGGGGACGGCATGAAAGAGCACCAGCAAGCCAGTGACTCAGCCCCTGCAACAGGGTTAGAGGCAGAGAACCCCAGTGGAGAGGGGAACCGGCCTGGCAGAGACAGCAAGGGCTGTTCGTTGCTCCAGAGCCTTTCCGTTCACCTTCACACTCCTGGGCCAGACTACACTCAATCATATGACCTACTGAAGAGATAAGTCTTCAGTAAAGACTTAAAGGTTGAGACCGAGTCTGCGTCTCTCACATGGGTAGGCAGACTGTTCCATAAAAATGGAGATCTATAGGAGAAAGCCCTGCCTCCTGCTGTTTGCTTAGAAATTCTAGGGACAATTAGGAGGCCTGCGTCTTGTGACCGTAGCGTACGTATTGGTATGTACGGCAGGACCAACTCGGAAAGATAGGTAGGAGCAAGCCCATGTAACGCTTTATAGGTTAACAGTAAAACCTTGAAATCAGCCCTTGCCTTAACAGGAAGCCAGTGTAGGGAAGCTAGCACTGGAGTAATATGATCAAATTTCTTGGTTCTAGTCAGGATTCTAGCAGCCGTATTTAGCACTAACTGAAGTTTATTTAGTGCTTTATCCGGGTAGCCGGAAAATAGAGCATTGCAGTAGTCTAACCTAGAAGTAACAAATGCATGGATTAATTTTTCTGCATCATTTTTGGACAGAAAATTTCTGATTTTTGCAATGTTACGTAGATGGAAAAAAGCTGTCCTTGAAACAGTCTTGATATGTTCGTCAAAAGAGAGATCAGGGTCAAGAGTAACGCCGAGGTCCTTCACAGTTTTATTTGAGACGACTTTACAACCATCAAGATGAATTGTCAGATTTAACAGAAGATCTCTTTGTTTCTTGGGACCTAGAACAAGCATCTCTGTTTTGTCCGAGTTTAAAAGTAAAAAGTTTTCAGCCATCCACTTCCTTATGTCTGAAACACAGGCTTCTAGCGAGGGCAATTTTGGGGGCTTCACCATGTTTCATTGAAATGTACAGCTGTGTGTCATCCGCATAGCAGTGAAAGTTAACATTATGTTTTCGAATAACATCCCCAAGAGGTAAAATATATAGTGAAAACAATAGTGGTCCTAAAACGGAACCTTGAGGAACACCGAAATGTACAGTTGATTTGTCGGAGGACAGACCATTCACAGAGACAAACTGATATCTTTCCGACAGGTAAGATCTAAACCAGGCCAGAACTTGTCTGTGTAGACCAATTTGGGTTTCCAGTCTCTCCAAAAGAATGTGGTGATCGATGGTGTCAAAGGCAGCACTAAGGTCTAGTAGCACGAGGACAGATGCAGAGCCTCGGTCTGACGCCATTAAAAGGTCATTTACCACCTTCACAAGTGCAGTCTCAGTGCTATGATGGGGTCTAAAACCAGACTGAAGCATTTCGTATACATTGTTTGTCTTCAGAAAGGCAGTGAGTTGCTGCGCAACAGCTTTTTCTAAAATTTTTGAGAGGAATGGAAGATTCGATATAGGCCGATAGTTTTTTATATTTTCCGGGTCAAGGTTTGGCTTTTTCAAGAGAGGCTTTATCACTGCCACTTTTAGTGAGTTTGGTACACATCCGGTGGATAGAGAGCTGTTTATTATGTTCAACATAGGAGGGCCAAGCACAGGAAGCAGCTCCTTCAGCAGTTTAGTAGGAATAGGATCCAGTATGCAGCTTGAAGGTTTAGAGGCCATGATTATTTTCATCATTGTGTCAAGAGATATAGTACTAAAACACTTAAGTGTCTCTCCCGATCCCAGGCCCTCGCAGAAGCTGTGCAGATCCAGGACAGCTAAGCCCTGGAGGAATACGCAGATTCAAAGAGGAGTCCGTAATTTGCTTTCTAATGGTCATGATCTTTTCCTCAAAGAAGTTCATGAATTTATTACTGCTGAAGTGAAAGCCATCCTCTCTTGGGGAATGCTGCTTTTTAGTTAGCTTTGCAACAGTATCAAAAAGAAATTTTGGATTATTCTTATTTTCCTCGATTAAGTTGGAAAAGTAGGATGATCGAGCAGCAGTGAGGGCTCTTCGGTACTGCACGGTACTGTCTTTCCAAGCTAGTCGGAAGACTTCCAGTTTTGTGTTGTGCCATTTCCGTTCCAATTTCCTGGAAGCTTGCTTCAAAGCTCGGGTATTTTCTGTATACCAGGGAGCTAGTTTCTTATGACAAATGTTTTTCGTTTTTAGGGGTGTAACTGCATCTAGGGTATTGCGCAAGGTTAAATTGAGTTCCTCAGTTAAGTGGTTAACTGATTTTTGTCCTCTGACGTCCTTGGGTAGGCAGAAGGAGTCTGGAAGGGCATCAAGGAATTTTTGTGTTGTCTGAGAATTTATAGCACGACTTTTGATGCTCCTTGGTTGGGGTCTGAGCAGATTATTTGTTGCGATTGCAAACGTAATAAAATGGTGGTCCGATAGTCCAGGATTTTGTGGAAAAACATTAAGATCTACAACATTTATTCCATGGGACAAAACTAGGTCCAGAGTATGACTGTGGCAGTGAGTAGGTCCAGAGACATGTTGGACAAAACCCACTGAGTCGATGATGGCTCCGAAAGACTTTTGGAGTGGGTCTGTGGACTTCTCCATGTGAATATTAAAATCACCAAAAATTAGAATATGATCTGCTATGACTACAAGGTCTGATAGGAATTCAGGAAACTCAGAGAGGAACGCTGTATATGGCCCAGGAGGCCTGTAAACAGTAGCTATAAAAAGTGATTGAGTAGGCTGCATAGATTTCATGACTAGAAGCTCAAAAGATGAAAACGCCATTTTTTTTTTGTAAATTGAAATTTGCTATCGTAAATGTTAGCAACACCTCCGCCCTTGCGGGATGCACGGGGAATATGGTCACTAGTGTAACCAGGAGGTGAGGCCTCATTTAACACAGCAAATTCATCAGGCTTAAGCCATGTTTCAGTCAGGCCAATCACATCAAGATTATGATCAGTGATTAGTTCATTGACTATGACTGCCTTTGAAGTGAGGGATCTAACATTAAGTAACCCTATTTTGAGATGTGAGGTATCACGATCTCTTTCAATAATGGCAGGAATGGAGGAGGTCTTTATCCTAATAAGATTGCTAGGGTGAACACCGCCATGTTTAGTTTTGCCCAACCTAGGTCGAGGGCACAGACACAGTCTCAATGGGTATGGCTGAGCTGACTACACTGACTATGCTATTGGCAGACTCCACTAAGCTGGCAGGTTGGCTAACAGCCTGCTGCCTGGCCTGCACCCTATTTCACTGTGGGGCTAGAGGAGTTAGAGCCCTATCTATGTTGGTAGATAAGAGGAGAGCACCCCTCCAGCTAGGATGGAGTCCGTCACTCCTCAGCAGGTCAGGCTTGGTCCTGTTTGTGGGTGAGTCCCAGAAAGAGGGCCAATTATCCACAAATGTTATCTTTTGGGAGGGGCAGAAAACAGTTTTCAACCAGCGATTGAGTGCTGAGACTCTGCTGTAGAGCTCGTCACTTCCCCTAACTGGGAGGGGGCCAGAGACAATTACTCGATGCCGACACATCTTTCTAGCTAATTTACACACTGAAGCTATGTTGCACTTGGTGACCTCTGACTGTTTCATCCTAACATCGTTGGTGCCGACGTGGATAACAATATCTCTATACTCTCTACACTCGCCAGTTTTAGCTTTAGCCAGCACCATCTTTAGATTAGCCTTAACGTCGGTAGCCCTGCCCCCTGGTAAACAGTGTATGATCGCTGGGTGATTCGTTTTAAGTCTAATACTGCGGGTAATGGAGTCGCCAATGACTAGGGTTTTCAATTTGTCAGAGCTAATGGTGGGAGCCTTCGGCGTCTCAGACCCCGTAACGGGAGGAGTAGAGACAAGAGAAGACTCAGACTCAGACTCCGACTCGCTACATAATGGGGAAAACCGGTTGAAGGTTTCTGTCGGCTGAATGAGCGACACCGGTTGAGCATTCCAACAGTATTTCCCTCCAGAAGCCATGAGAAAGTTGTCCGGCTGCGGGGACTGTGCGGGGGGATTTATACTAACGTTACTGTCTGTACTTACTGGTGGCACAGACGCTGTTTCTTCCTTTCCTACACTGACATTACCCTTGCCTAACGATTGCGTCTGAAGCTGGGCTTGTAGCACAGCTATTCTCGCCGTAAGGCGATCGTTCTCCTGTATATTATGAGTACAGCGACTGCAATTAGAAGACATCATGTTAATGTTACTACTTAGCTTCGGCTGTTGAAGATGTTGACGAACCATGTCCAGATAAAGCGTCCGGAGTGAAAAAGTTGAATAAGGGAAAAAAGTTGCGATGGAAAAATGGAAAATAAAGTAAAATTGGCAGCTAAAACGCACAGGAAAATGACTCTTCTGTCTCGGGATAAAACGTCCGGGGTGAAAAAGTTTAACGAAAAAAGATGAGTGAGGACAAAACTAAAAAGTTGGTAAATTTGTTGAACACAGAGATTGATTAAACGTTTATTAAAAGTAAAACGTGAATAGTTTGGCAGGTAGCCAAGTAGCTTCTCTTCTCTCTCTCTTTCTCTCTCTGCACGCTATCTCCTCTCTCTCCCCCATCTCTCTCTTTCTTTCTCCCACCCCCTCTCTTTCTGTTTCTTCCATTCTATCTCACTTTATTTCTCCGTCCCTCTCTGTTCTCTCTATGTTTGCAATTGATCTAAACCAGAGCTTTCTGGGGCTGTGGATTCAATAGTTTGTTTCCACGCCAATTCTGTATGCTCAGGACTCAAAGGAAAGTAGGGGGACCCCACAACGATCAGAGCAAGAGAGGGGACGATAGATGATCAAATATTTATACAGAAGCTTCGGTGACAACAGGAGTGGAGAGTATGTGTGTTAAGTGGAGGCTGTTTGTATTGTAAACACAGTACATGGGTACTTCACAGAAATATCTCTGTAACCTTGGGTACGACTGTGTGTGTATGTTGGTGGGTGTATACTGTATAGCCTACTGTGTGTGTGTTTCTGATTTCCACACCCATATGATTGCCCTGATCCACTTGTTGTGCTTCCACTTCACACTGTAGCGATCGTCAGTGCTTTTATAATACAGATACTTCACAGTGTGTTGATGATTGTTCCTTTCAGTGATTGTCCCCTCTCTCCCCTCTCTCTCTCTCCCCCTCCCTCTCAATCCTGTCCGTCTCTTTCTCCCCCCCTCTCATCTCTCTCTCTCTCTCTCTCTCTCTCTCTCTCTCTCTCTCTCTCTCTCTCTCTCTCTCTCTCTCTCTCCTACTGCTTCCTTAACAAGGTAAGTTCATAAGCAGTATAAATAAATGTTAAGGATACTATTACAATGTGAATATGTCTAAGCAGTTTTGAAGAAATAGTGTACAAAGTTACCAGAAATCCTCTCTCTCTCTCTCTCTCTCTCTCTCTCTCTCTCTCTCTCTCTCTCTCTCTCTCTCTCTCTCTCTCTCTCTCTCTCTCTCTCTCTCTCTCTCTCTCTCTCTCTCTCTCTCTCTCTCTCTCTCTCTCTCTCTCTCTCTCTCTCTCGTTGGAGTGCATGCTCGGAGTGAGTCGTGAAGCAGGAGTGATTGTGAGAGCGTCTGGAATTTTTTTCACTCTATTGGGTTTTGGTGTGTATATATTTATATTGATTAGTTTAGTTGTTATAAGGTTATCTTGTCTAACTATCACTAAGCACGTATAGGGGTGGTGGGATTGTTGGGGTTGTTTTTTGTAAGGGCACAACTAAACTAATAACGCGAGGGCGTTTGGGTTCAGCTCTGGTTTTATTGCCATGATAAAGGTGATATATGGTGACATTGAAAGTGTATTGAAAGTTAACAGGGTTTGAGTGCTCCTTTTAAAAGTGTGTAGAGGTATTAGGCAGGGATGTTCTTTGTCGGGAATGTTATATGCCATTGCTATAGAGGCACTACTAAATAGCATTAGAAGTCGCATTGAAGGGGTGTACCTTTCAGAGGATATTCCTCCTATTCGTCTCTCAGCCTATGCTGATGATGTAGTTGTTTTAGTGAAAAATCAAGCGGAGGTGGATAGTTTGAGTCTAATGGTTGATCGTTTTAGGGGAATATCCTCTGCAAAGGTAAATTGGAAAAAAGTTGTGCTTTACAGATTGGAGAATGGTCTGGAGGGATCATGGCTTTGCCAGGGGGCTGGAATGGTGTAAGGGAGGTTTTAAGTATCTTGGAGTGTACCTAGGAGATGAGGGGACAATGGAAAAAAATTGGATTGGGGTGGTTGAAATGGTGGAAGGGAGGATGAGGAGATGGCGTTGGTTGTTATCGCGTATGTCATATAGGGGGCGCACTATTATAGTTAACAATGTGATTGCCTCTGCACTGTGGCATCGGTTGTCAGTTTTAGAGCCACCATCTGGCCTTCTGACTAAGATACAGGCAATTATTGTGGATTTTTTTTGGGATAAATATCACTGGGTTCCACAAAGTGTTTTGTATTTGTCAAAAGAGGAGGGGGGACAAGGTCTTGTACATCTTGCTAGTAGGGCTGCTGCTTTCCGGTTTCAGTTTATTCAAAGGTTGCTTTATGGACCGGAAAATGTGGTTTGGAGAGGGGTGGCAGGTCTTGTATTACAGCAGGTTGGGGGATTAGGTTTAAAGAAAGCTTTACTTTTGGTTGATAGTAGCCAGATTTCTAGGGAGGGAGTACCTCCGTTTTACAGAGGCTTTCTTAGGGTGTGGAGCATTATGAAGGTGTCCAGACTAACGTCAGCGGAGTCAGCGCATTGGCTGTTGGAGGAACCTCTGGTGTATGGGGCAAGACTGGATTGTACAACTGCAGCTGTTCCATATTTCTCCAAGATTCTGGTGAAGGGCAAAATCATCACCTTAAAACAGTTAATGGCCATGGCTGGGACCGCCTTAATGGATGGAAGACGGGTGGCTGAACATTTGGGGGTGAGGTCGGAAAGGATTGTCGGACAACTGCTGGGAAGCTGCAGGAAGGCTATGTCAGCAGAAGAGTGGGGTATGCTGAATAGTCACAAGAAGAAGGTACAAGATGAAAACGTCTCATTTCCAAGACTAGGGATTACACCCAATATCCCAGAGTCAGAAAGAAAGGCGTTATTACTGGATTTGAGAGGGTTGGAAGAGGTGGGTTTGGATGAGGTGAATGGGAAAGACTTATATAGGGGGGTGTGTCAAGGTTTTGAATAAAGATAAATTGAAAAATAGAAAAGACACTCCATGGAGGGTAAAATTGGGCATTGATGACAAGGTAAAGCCAGCATGGAGAGCACTGTACAAGCCACCGTTATAAAAGGGTACTGGGGATATGCAATGGAGGGTTTTGCATGGCATCATTGCAGTTAATGCTTTTGTATCTGTTATTAACTCAGATGTTGGAGATGGATGCCCTTTTTGTAATATAAGAGAAACTATTTTTCATTGTTTTATGGAGTGTGAGAGGATAAAACCTCTCTTGGAAATGCTGGAGTCTGTGTTTACAGCTGTAGGGGAGATTTTCAATAACACTGTTTTTATTTTGGGGTTTCAATATAGTAAGCATGAGAAAAGAAAATGTCAACTGTTAAATTTTATTTTGGGACAAGCTAAGATGTCAATTTTTCTGAGTAGGAAACATAAGATAGAAACGGGATATGGGCAGGATGTAAGATGTGTTTTTAAAGGATTAGTGAAAGCAAGAATAAAAGTGGATTTTGAGTTCTTCTCAGCTGTAAAAGATCTCCCATTGTTTGAGGAGAAGTGGGCTTACGAAAAGAGCGGTTTGTTTTGTGGAGGAGGAGAAACTATTTTTTGTTGATGAAATGAGTTGAATGTATATGTTCTTTTGTATTTTTATTTTATTTATTTTATTTAGGAATTACATTTGTTTTCATTTCTGAAAAGGCAGTGTGCCATTATTTATGTTAACACTTGAGTATAAAATAAAGGTTTTATAAAAACTCAAACTCTCTCTCTCTCTCTCTCTGATTTATTCCCCTCCCTCTCCTTCTCCCCCCTCTCCTTCGCTCTCTACCTTTTCCTGCAGTCTGTCTTGTCTGATTTCTCTCCTCTCTCAATTCGAGTGGAGACAAAGCCTTAATGGAAGGGTACTCGTCTGTCTCTTAGTGTGAAAACGAGAACATCTTATCTACCCAGCATAATAACCTATTGAGACTGAGACATGTTGTACAAAAGATTTGTGTGAAAATAAGAGCGTCTTCTTGTAATAACTTTGAGACTGAGACATGTTGTAAAGAGGCTGTATGAAATGTACAGGATATGTGTCATTCACGTCCTTGAAAGCATAATTCCAAGTACTTGTACTCTATATGTATTAAACACATATTTATTTGTGTGAAAGAGAGAGCATCTTGTTGCATAATAAGCTAGGAAAAGACTGCAATGTTGGGTAACAGTGTAAAATGTATTGGATGAAAATTGGACAAAAGCATCTGCTGAGCATACAGGCTATACTTATGTTGTTCAAAGGAGATGTGTAAAAAGCATCCATTTATATGTACACTGTCGCATGCAAGAACAATCCTTCTTTACCCTGTCTCCTCCCCTTCATCTACACTGATTGAAGTGGATTTAACAAGTGACGTCAATATGGGATCATAGCTTTCACCTGGATTCACCTGGTCAGTCTATGTCATGGAAAGAGCAGGTGTTCTTAATGTTTTGTATATGTACACTGTCGCACGCTAGAAAGTCATCCCGGAATTCTACTTTACTGTGTTGAAGACTGTTGAGCGAAGTGAATGAAGGGTTAGTAGATGCTATATTACCATATTATAAAATGGGTTGTTTGGATCCTGAATGCTGATTCGTTGGTTGCAGGGAGTTATAGCACCAAAATCCCTGCATTCTCTGGGTAATGCAAGTTAACAGTTCCATTCGATTTATTAATGCGCATTTACTGTCCCACAGCCCAGCCAGTCAATTTATAAACGGGGAAATATTGTCTTGCCGCTTTTTTCCAGGGCTATACACTGCATTAAAAGGCATGGAAAATGGAAGGGCACCAGGCATTGATGGGCTTTCCGTTGACTTTTTAAAGTCTTTTTGGGCTATGTTGGGAGAGGATTGGCTAGTAGTAGTTAATGATAGTTTAACCGGAGGGTTACTACCAATAAGCTGCAGAAGGGCTGTCCTCACCCTACTGCCCAAAAAGGGTGACCCTAGGGAGGTGAAGAACTGGAGGCCGGTGGCTCTATTGTGCACTGATTATAAGATCCTGTCAAAGGCTTTGTCCAACAGGCTGAGGGAGGTGATGGGGCAAATCATACATACGGACCAGTCCTACTGTGTTCCCGGCAGGCAGATAGGGGATAACATTTCTCTGATTCGTGATTAGTTGGACGTCTCTAGGGCTATTGGGTTGGATGCTGGTCTAATTTCAATTGATCAGGAAAAGGCATTTGACCGAGTTGAACATCAATACTTATGGCACACTTTTGAGGCGTTTGGGTTCAGCTCTGGTTTTATTGCCATGATAAAGGTGATATATGGTGACATTGAAAGTGTATTGAAAGTTAACGGTGGTTTGAGTGTTCCTTTTAAAGTGTGTAGAGGTATTAGGCAGGGATGTTCTTTGTCGGGAATGTTATATGCCATTGCTATAGAGCCACTACTAAATAGCATTAGAAGTCGCATTGAAGGGTGTACCTTTCAGAGGATATTCCTCCTATTCGTCTCTCAGCCTATGCTGATGATGTAGTTGTTTTAGTGAAAAATCAAGCGGAGGTGGATAGTTTGAGTCTAATGGTTGATCGTTTTAGGGGAATATCCTCTGCAAAGGTAAATTGGGAAAAAAGTTGTGCTTTACAGATTGGAGAATGGTCTGGAGGGATCATGGCTTTGCCAAGGGGGCTGGAATGGTGTAAGGGAGGTTTTAAGTATCTTGGAGTGTACCTAGGAGATGAGGGGACAATGGAAAAAAATTGGATTGGGGTGGTTGAAATGGTGGAAGGGAGGATGAGGAGATGAGGTTGGTTGTTATCGCGTATGTCATATAGGGGGCGCACTATTATAGTTAACAATGTGATTGCCTCTGCACTGTGGCATCGGTTGTCAGTTTTAGAGCCACCATCTGGCCTTCTGGCTAAGATACAGGCAATTATTGTGGATTTTTTTTGGGATAAATATCACTGGGTTCCACAAAGTGTTTTGTATTTGTCAAAAGAGGAGGGGGGACAAGGTCTTGTACATCTTGCTAGTAGGGCTGCTGCTTTCCAGTTTCAGTTTATTCAAAGGTTGATTTATGGACCGGAAAATGTGGTTTGGAGAGGGGTTGCAGGTCTTGTATTACAGCAGGTTGGGGGATTAGGTTTAAAGAAAGTTTTATTTTTGGTTGATAGTAGCCAGATTTCTAGGGAGGGAGTACCTCCGTTTTACAGAGGCTTTCTTAGGGTGTGGAGCATTATGAAGGTGTCCAGACTAACGTCAGCGGAGTCAGCGCATTGGCTGTTGGAGGAACCTCTGGTGTATGGGGCAAGACTGGATTGTACAACTGCAGCTGTTCCATATTTCTCCAAGATTCTGGTGAAGGGCAAAATCATCACCTTAAAACAGTTAATGGCCATGGCTGGGACCGCCTTAATGGATGGAAGACGGGTGGCTGAACATTTGGGGGTGAGGTCGGAAAGGATTGTCGGACAACTGCTGGGAAGCTGCAGGAAGGCTCTGTCAGCAGAAGAGTGGGGTATGCTGAATAGTCACAAGAAGAAGGTACAAGATGAAAACGTCTCATTTCCAAGACTAGGGATTACACCCAATATCCCAGAGTCAGAAAGAAAGGCGTTATTACTGGATTTGAGAGGGTTGGAAGAGGTGGGTTTGGATGAGGTGAATGGGAAAGACTTATATAGGGGGTGTGTCAAGGTTTTGAATAAAGATAAATTGAAAAATAGAAAAGACACTCCATGGAGGGTAAAATTGGGCATTGATGACAAGGTAAAGCCAGCATGGAGAGCACTGTACAAGCCACCGTTATAAAAGGGTACTGGGGATATGCAATGGAGGGTTTTGCATGGCATCATTGCAGTTAATGCTTTTGTATCTGTTATTAACTCAGATGTTGGAGATGGATGCCCTTTTTGTAATATAAGAGAAACTATTTTTCACTGTTTTATGGAGTGTGAGAGGATAAAACCTCTCTTGGAAATGCTGGAGTCTGTGTTTACAGCTGTAGGGGAGATTTTCAATAACACTGTTTTTATTTTGGGGTTTCAATATAGTAAGCATGAGAAAAGAAAATGTCAACTGTTAAATTTTATTTTGGGACAAGCTAAGATGTCAATTTTTCTGAGTAGGAAACATAAGATAGAAACGGGATATGGGCAGGATGTAAGATGTGTTTTTAAAGGATTAGTGAAAGCAAGAATAAAAGTGGATTTTGAGTTCTTCTCAGCTGTAAAAGATCTCCCATTGTTTGAGGAGAAGTGGGCTTACGAAAGAGCGGTTTGTTTTGTGGAGGAGGAGAAACTATTTTTTGTTGATGAAATGAGTTGAATGTATATGTTCTTTTGTATTTTTATTTTATTTATTTTATTTAGGAATTACATTTGTTTTCATTTCTGAAAAGGCAGTGTGCCATTATTTATGTTAACACTTGAGTATAAAATAAAGGTTTTATAAAAACTCAAACTCTCTCTCTCTCTCTCTCTGATTTATTCCCCTCCCTCTCCTTCTCCCCCTCTCCTTCGCTCTCTACCTTTTCCTGCAGTCTGTCTTGTCTGATTTCTCTCCTCTCTCAATTCGAGTGGAGACAAAGCCTTAATGGAAGGGTACTCGTCTGTCTCTTAGTGTGAAAACGAGAACATCTTATCTACCCAGCATAATAACCTATTGAGACTGAGACATGTTGTACAAAAGATTTGTGTGAAAATAAGAGCGTCTTCTTGTAATAACTTTGAGACTGAGACATGTTGTAAAGAGGCTGTATGAAATGTACAGGATATGTGTCATTCACGTCCTTGAAAGCATAATTCCAAGTACTTGTACTCTATATGTATTAAACACATATTTATTTGTGTGAAAGAGAGAGCATCTTGTTGCATAATAAGCTAGGAAAAGACTGCAATGTTGGGTAACAGTGTAAAATGTATTGGATGAAAATTGGACAAAAGCATCTGCTGAGCATACAGGCTATACTTATGTTGTTCAAAGGAGATGTGTAAAAAGCATCCATTTATATGTACACTGTCGCATGCAAGAACAATCCTTCTTTACCCTGTCTCCTCCCCTTCATCTACACTGATTGAAGTGGATTTAACAAGTGACGTCAATATGGGATCATAGCTTTCACCTGGATTCACCTGGTCAGTCTATGTCATGGAAAGAGCAGGTGTTCTTAATGTTTTGTATATGTACACTGTCGCACGCTAGAAAGTCATCCCGGAATTCTACTTTACTGTGTTGAAGACTGTTGAGCGAAGTGAATGAAGGGTTAGTAGATGCTATATTACCATATTATAAAATGGGTTGTTTGGATCCTGAATGCTGATTCGTTGGTTGCAGGGAGTTATAGCACCAAAATCCCTGCATTCTCTGGGTAATGCAAGTTAACAGTTCCATTCGATTTATTAATGCGCATTTACTGTCCCACAGCCCAGCCAGTCAATTTATAAACGGGGAAATATTGTCTTGCCGCTTTTTTTCCAGGGCTATACACTGCATTAAAAGGCATGGAAAATGGAAGGGCACCAGGCATTGATGGGCTTTCCGTTGACTTTTTAAAGTCTTTTTGGGCTATGTTGGGAGAGGATTGGCTAGCAGTAGTTAATGATAGTTTAACCGGAGGGTTACTACCAATAAGCTGCAGAAGGGCTGTCCTCACCCTACTGCCCAAAAAGGGTGACCCTAGGGAGGTGAAGAACTGGAGGCCGGTGGCTCTATTGTGCACTGATTATAAGATCCTGTCAAAGGCTTTGTCCAACAGGCTGAGGGAGGTGATGGGGCAAATCATACATACGGACCAGTCCTACTGTGTTCCCGGCAGGCAGATAGGGGATAACATTTCTCTGATTCGTGATTAGTTGGACGTCTCTAGGGCTATTGGGTTGGATGCTGGTCTAATTTCAATTGATCAGGAAAAGGCATTTGACCGAGTTGAACATCAATACTTATGGCACACTTTTGAGGCGTTTGGGTTCAGCTCTGGTTTTATTGCCATGATAAAGGTGATATATGGTGACATTGAAAGTGTATTGAAAGTTAACGGTGGTTTGAGTGTTCCTTTTAAAGTGTGTAGAGGTATTAGGCAGGGATGTTCTTTGTCGGGAATGTTATATGCCATTGCTATAGAGCCACTACTAAATAGCATTAGAAGTCGCATTGAAGGGTGTACCTTTCAGAGGATATTCCTCCTATTCGTCTCTCAGCCTATGCTGATGATGTAGTTGTTTTAGTGAAAAATCAAGCGGAGGTGGATAGTTTGAGTCTAATGGTTGATCGTTTTAGGGGAATATCCTCTGCAAAGGTCAATTGGGAAAAAAGTTGTGCTTTACAGATTGGAGAATGGTCTGGAGGGATCATGGCTTTGCCAAGGGGGCTGGAATGGTGTAAGGGAGGTTTTAAGTATCTTGGAGTGTACCTAGGAGATGAGGGGACAATGGAAAAAAATTGGATTGGGGTGGTTGAAATGGTGGAAGGGAGGATGAGGAGATGAGGTTGGTTGTTATCGCGTATGTCATATAGGGGGCGCACTATTATAGTTAACAATGTGATTGCCTCTGCACTGTGGCATCGGTTGTCAGTTTTAGAGCCACCATCTGGCCTTCTGGCTAAGATACAGGCAATTATTGTGGATTTTTTTTGGGATAAATATCACTGGGTTCCACAAAGTGTTTTGTATTTGTCAAAAGAGGAGGGGGGACAAGGTCTTGTACATCTTGCTAGTAGGGCTGCTGCTTTCCAGTTTCAGTTTATTCAAAGGTTGATTTATGGACCGGAAAATGTGGTTTGGAGAGGGGTTGCAGGTCTTGTATTACAGCAGGTTGGGGGATTAGGTTTAAAGAAAGTTTTATTTTTGGTTGATAGTAGCCAGATTTCTAGGGGAGGGAGTACCTCCGTTTTACAGAGGCTTTCTTAGGGTGTGGAGCATTATGAAGGTGTCCAGACTAACGTCAGCGGAGTCAGCGCATTGGCTGTTGGAGGAACCTCTGGTGTATGGGGCAAGACTGGATTGTACAACTGCAGCTGTTCCATATTTCTCCAAGATTCTGGTGAAGGGCAAAATCATCACCTTAAAACAGTTAATGGCCATGGCTGGGACCGCCTTAATGGATGGAAGACGGGTGGCTGAACATTTGGGGGTGAGGTCGGAAAGGATTGTCGGACAACTGCTGGGAAGCTGCAGGAAGGCTCTGTCAGCAGAAGAGTGGGGTATGCTAAATAGTCACAAGAAGAAGGTACAAGATGAAAACGTCTCATTTCCAAGACTAGGGATTACACCCAATATCCCAGAGTCAGAAAGAAAGGCGTTATTACTGGATTTGAGAGGGTTGGAAGAGGTGGGTTTGGATGAGGTGAATGGGAAAGACTTATATAGGGTGTGTGTCAAGGTTTTGAATAAAGATAAATTGAAAAATAGAAAAGACACTCCATGGAGGGTAAAATTGGGCATTGATGACAAGGTAAAGCCAGCATGGAGAGCACTGTACAAGCCACCGTTATAAAAGGGTACTGGGGATATGCAATGGAGGGTTTTGCATGGCATCATTGCAGTTAATGCTTTTGTATCTGTTATTAACTCAGATGTTGGAGATGGATGCCCTTTTTGTAATATAAGAGAAACTATTTTTCACTGTTTTATGGAGTGTGAGAGGATAAAACCTCTCTTGGAAATGCTGGAGTCTGTGTTTACAGCTGTAGGGGAGATTTTCAATAACACTGTTTTTATTTTGGGGTTTCAATATAGTAAGCATGAGAAAAGAAAATGTCAACTGTTAAATTTTATTTTGGGACAAGCTAAGATGTCAATTTTTCTGAGTAGGAAACATAAGATAGAAACGGGATATGGGCAGGATGTAAGATGTGTTTTTAAAGGATTAGTGAAAGCAAGAATGAAAGTGGATTTTGAGTTCTTCTCAGCTGTAAAAGATCTCCCATTGTTTGAGGAGAAGTGGGCTTACGAAAGAGCGGTTTGTTTTGTGGAGGAGGAGAAACTATTTTTTGTTGATGAAATGAGTTGAATGTATATGTTCTTTTGTATTTGTATTTTATTTATTTTATTTAGGAATTACATTTGTTTTCATTTCTGAAAAGGCAGTGTGCCATTATTTATGTTAACACTTGAGTATAAAATAAAGGTTTTATAAAAACTCAAACTCTCTCTCTCTCTCTCTCTCTCTGATTTATTCCCCTCCCTCTCCTTCTCCCCCCTCTCCTTCGCTCTCTACCTTTTCCTGCAGTCTGTCTTGTCTGATTTCTCTCCTCTCTCAATTCGAGTGGAGACAAAGCCTTAATGGAAGGGTACTCGTCTGTCTCTTAGTGTGAAAACGAGAACATCTTATCTACCCAGCATAATAACCTATTGAGACTGAGACATGTTGTACAAAAGATTTGTGTGAAAATAAGAGCGTCTTCTTGTAATAACTTTGAGACTGAGACATGTTGTAAAGAGGCTGTATGAAATGTACAGGATATGTGTCATTCGTGTCCTTGAAAACATAATTCCAAGTACTTGTACTCGATATGTATTAAACACATATTTATTTGTGTGAAAGAGAGAGCATCTTGTTGCATAATAAGCTAGGAAAAGACTGCAATGTTGGGTAACAGTGTAAAATGTATTGGATGAAAATTGGACAAAAGCATCTGCTGAGCATACAGGCTATACTTATGTTGTTCAAAGGAGATGTGTAAAAAGCATCCATTTATATGTACACTGTCGCATGCAAGAACAATCCTTCTTTACCCTGTCTCCTCCCCTTCATCTACACTGATTGAAGTGGATTTAACAAGTGACGTCAATATGGGATCATAGCTTTCACCTGGATTCACCTGGTCAGTCTATGTCATGGAAAGAGCAGGTGTTCTTAATGTTTTGTATATGTACACTGTCGCACGCTAGAAAGTCATCCCGGAATTCTACTTTACTGTGCTGAAGACTGTTGAGCGAAGTGAATGAAGGGTTAGTAGATGCTATATTACCATATTATAAAATGGGTTGTTTGGATCCTGAATGCTGATTCGTTGGTTGCAGGGAGTTATAGCACCAAAATCCCTGCATTCTCTGGGTAATGCAAGTTAACAGTTCCATTCGATTTATTAATGCGCATTTACTGTCCCACAGCCCAGCCAGTCAATTTATAAATGGGGAAATATTGTCTTGCCGCTTTTTTTCCAGGGCTATACACTGCATTAAAAGGCATGGAAAATGGAAGGGCACCAGGCATTGATTATCCCCTGGAAAAAAAGCGGCAAGACAATATTTCCCCGTGCTACTAGCCAAGCATTTGGTTTGGTACAGCGGGGGTTAATATAAGACAATATTTCCCCGTGCTACTAGCCAAGCATTTGGTTTGGTACAGCGGGGGTTAATATAAGGCAATATTTCCCCGTGCTACTAGCCAAGCATTTGGTTTGGTACAGCGGGGGTTAATATAAGGCAATATTTCCCCGTGCTACTAGCCAAGCATTTGGTTTGGTACAGCGGGGGTTAATATAAGCCTCGCTGAGTGCCTATCCGACCTGTGCAAGATGTTGCAGTTTTTTGGGGGGCGATCTCCACTGTGCCATGCACATGACATGACGTGACAAGACTGACAGCTTCTCTGATCCAGGCAAATTCTTTTATCAGGATCATTATAATGGATATATCCAAAGAATTGGCAACAGAAACTAAGGTAAAACAAACAAAAACGACATAGTTTGCTGTCATTTCAGCTGCTTGATGTGATTGTGTGTTAGCTTGCCTTTAGTTGGCTAGCTAGCTAGCAAAGGATAAGTAATGTTAGCCTAGCTGTCCTCCATTACTATATTATTGACTTGACAATCAGCTGGTTTTTGCCTATTTATACATTAATTATCAAATAATTTTTTGCTGTTGTGCGTCCCAAATGGCACCCTATTCCCTATTTAGTGCACTATTTTTATTAGGGTTCATAGGGCCCTGGTCAAAAGTAGTGCACTATATAGGGAATAGGGTGCCATTTGGGATGCAACCCTGTGTTTTTTTCCACTCCACAGGGTGGATGTGAGTGATGACAGATCTGTCTGTTGTGTGTCGGTGTTTTACAGTAAAAACAAGTGTCAGAGACGGAGAAAGACATTTGTCGTGTTCCAGACCTCGTTAATTTGGTAATGATGTCATATCCTGTCTGGGAACATACTGACAGCAGTTTCCTGTCCACAGAGGGGGGGGAGAGAGAGAGAGAGAGAGAGAGAGAGAGTGTGTGTTTGTGTTTGTAGCTTGGAGCCAACGGGGGGCCAGGAGACAACCGGTAAACCGGTATAGAGGTCCAGCGGAACGTGTGTGTGTGTGTTTGTGTGTGTGACTGACCCAAACCTACAGATAAATCATCCCCCTCTTTCATTTGTCTCTTCTCCAACCATGACACCACACCAGACAGGCAGTGTGTGTGTGTGTGTGTGTGTGTGTGTGTGTGTGTGTGTGTTTGAGTGTGTGTGTGTGTGTGTGTGTGTGTGTGTGTGTGTGTGTGTGTGTGACTGGATGCGAGCCTAATCCCCAGGTGGTCTGAGCATCTAATAATAATCCCTCTCTATTACTGTGCTGATATCATCTCTGATATGGAGAGAGAGGGAGAGAGAGGGAGAGAGAGAGAGAGAGAGAGAGAGAGAGAGAGAGAGAGAGAGAGAGAGAGAGAGAGAGAGAGAGAGAGAGAGAGAGAGAGAGAGAGAGAGAGAGAGAGAGAGAGAGAGAGAGAGAGAGAGAGAGAGAGAGAGAGAAAAAAAAAACCTTTAGGTATTGTGGTTGATGGAGTTTGACATTGTCCCGGGGCCGATTTCTAAATGAGTTAGACGTAAATGTGTGTGTGTGGTGTGGTATGGTGTGAATATGGTGTGTTCCTGCTTACCAACCTGCCTGTGTGCAGGGCATGCGTGTGCGTCCGTGTCTGCATGTGTTTGTGTGAGTATGTGTGTGCGTCTGTGTGTGTGCATCTGTGCCTGCATGTGTGTGTGTGTGTTTGGGTGTGTGCCTGTGTGTGTAATATGACTGACTTGTGAACGAAGGGGACATGTCTTTGACTGATTACTTCAAAGAGAAGGCAGAGAGAGGATAGACTTTAGAATAAAGGAGCATCAAATATTAATACAGACAATTAAAAAATGTAATTAAAATACAACAGAAGGCTGCGTCCCAAATGACCCCCTATTACCTCTGTAGTGCACTACCTTTGACCAGAGCCCATAGGGGTGCAGTCAGAAAGGAAAGCACAGAACAAGAGTGAGAGAGAAAGTGACAGAGAAGGACCGGAAAAGACAGAACGAGACAGAGAGAGAGAGCGAGAGCGAGAGCGAGACAGAGAGACAGACAGACACAGAGAGAGAGACACAGAGAGAGAAAGAGAGAGAGAGAGACAGAGACAGAGACAGAGAGAGAGAGAGAGACAGAGAGAGAGACAGAGAGAGAGAGAGAGAGAGAGAGAGAGAGAGAGAGAGAGAGAGAGACAGAGACAGAGACAGAGACAGAGACAGAGACAGAGACAGAGACAGAGACAGAGACAGAGACAGAGACAGAGACAGAGACAGACAGAGACAGACAGAGACAGAGAGACAGAGAGAGACAGAGAGACAGAGAGACAGAGAGAGAGAGAGAGAGAGAGAGAGAGAGAGAGAGAGAGAGAGAGAGAGAGAGAGAGAGAGAGAGAGAGAGAGAGAGAGAGAGAGAGGAGGAAAAGACAGAGGGAGTAGTAGAAAGGTCTGTAAATGACTGTTTCCGTGCTGCAGTGATCTTCTTCTTCTTCTTTTTTGTAGCTTGGCACAGAACCAGAGGAGCAACAGTTCTGTTGTAAACACTAGCTCTTACTGCATAATCTTCATCTCTGTGACTGTGTGTTTGTGTGTGTATGTGTGGGGAGTGTGCATACGTGTCTGTGTACCTGTGTGTGTGTTTGTGTGTGTGTGTATGTGCGTACTCGCGTCTTTGGCAGTGACAGGCATGGAATTTTGCATGGCGGTCTAATGACTGCGATCACCACTTCTGGCTGCATGTGTTGACACAGAAATATAATTAATAGAACGGGTGACCCCATTCAAGTCAATGACGACATAATGGGTGGACTGGCGACCATTGCGAGTAGAAGCAAAGCAGGAAGTAAAAGCAGGACGTAAAAGCAGGAAGTGTATCAATATTTGCTGTGATTTGTTGATTCAACTCAACAGACATTACAAAAAATACATTCCATAGAATGAGCCACATGAGTTAGCATCATTTGAATGAATATTCTATATTACCATGGAAATTATTGCATCACAATACCAAGCAGCCAATGCGAGTCTACGCATGAGTTTACCAGTCAAATTGTCAGGGTTAGATGTTCCAAGCCTGTTCTTTTCATTCAATTTTTATGTGTGCTGCTGCTGCAGGGAGGGTGGTGTTGCCTAGGCAACCAAAGACTTGTTTGCTACAACACCTTGCTTGTTTCAGCAAGTAGCAACAAAGTTTCATCATGTTGTTAGGAGTCCATGTTACCGCAGAAACGGACTCAACCACAAGAATGCCCGGCGTCCGTCTTCAGTCAGCTGTTTGTTCCACACAAACAATGTTTTTTCCCCCGGTTATGACGGTTATTTTATTTTCATGACGGTCTTCATCCATAACCGTCGGTTACACGGTTATACGGTAATTGTGCAAGCCCTAATCGTGTCTGCATACCTGTGTGTGTGCATGTGTGTGTATGTTTGTGTGCATTGTGTGTGTGTGCATTGTGTGTGTGTGTGCGTATGCATTGCGTGTGTGTATTGCGTGTGTGTGTGTGTACTTACGATGATGAGCAGTATAAAGTAGATGAAGTTGTAGAAGGAGTGAGCATCCATTACATAGTACATGATCTCTACCCAGCCCTCCAGAGTGATCACCTGGAGAGGGACACAAACACACACACACACACACACACACACACGTCTCTAAGTCAAGGACAATAGGCTTTGACATTCCCATTGTCACCAATAATTCAGACATTTCACCAAGACCTAGCTTAGTTTACATTTTACATTTTAGTCATTTAGCAGACACTCTTATCCAGAGCGACTTACAGTTAGTGAATACATTTATTTAAAAAAATTATACTGGCCCCCCGTGGGAATCGAACCCACAACCCTGGCGTTGCAAACGCCATGCTCTATCAACTGAGCTACATCCCTGCCGGCCATTCCCTCCTCTACCCTGGACGACGCTGGGCCAATAGTGCGCCGCCCATGAGTCTCCCGGTCGCGGCCAGCTGCGACAGAGCCTGGATTCGAACCAGGATCTAGTGACACAGTTAGCACTGCGATGCAGTGCCTTAGACCACTGCGCCACTCAGGAGTTTGAGTCCTTCTACAGATCAAGCAGATCAGTCACCCTCCTGTTGACCTCGACTAGAGAACATAGCCTGATAGTATCCACTTCCTGATTCATTTCCCCACTAAAAGTCACATAGAGGAGAGCACTCTGTCTCTCTGTAATGCAATCAGATAATCAGATAGCGAGTCAATTATAGAGTGTATATCTCACCATCACCTAATCGCTACTGTCAGACACTTAACTACTCCTGGAGGACTACAAGACATGCAGGCTTTTGTTCTAGACCAGCATATATTATTCAATTAATTACAGCAAGTAGATATCTCATTACCTAATCACTACATGGTAACCTCTACTCTATCTGGTCACTACCTAATCACTACATGGTAACCTCTACTCTATCTGGTCATGACCTAATCACTACATGGTAACCTCTACTCTATCTGGTCACTACCTAATCACTACATGGTAACCTCTACTCTATCTGGTCATGACCTAATCACTACATGGTAACCTCTACTCTATCTGGTCACTACCTAATCACTACATGGTAACCTCTACTCTATCTGGTCACTACCTAATCACTACATGGTAACCTCTACTCTATCTGGTCATGACCTAATCACTACATGGTAACCTCTACTCTATCTGGTCATGACCTAATCACTACATGGTAACCTCTACTCTATCTGGTCATGACCTAATCACTACATGGTAACCTCTACTCTATCTGGTCATGACCTAATCACTACATGGTAACCTTTACTCTATCTGGTCACTACCTAATCACTACATGGTAACCTCTACTCTATCTGGTCATGACCTAATCACTACATGGTAACCTCAACTCTATCTGGTCATGACCTAATCACTACATGGTAACCTCTACTCTATCTGGTCACTACCTAATCACTACATGGTAACCTCTACTCTATCTGGTCACTACCTAATCACTACATGGTAACCTCTACTCTATCTGGTCATGACCTAATCACTACATGGTAACCTCTACTCTATCTGGTCATGACCTAATCCCTACATGGTAACCTCTACTCTATCTGGTCATGACCTAATCACTACATGGTAACCTCTACTCTATCTGGTCATGACCTAATCACTACATGGTAACCTTTACTCTATCTGGTCACTACCTAATCACTACATGGTAACCTCTACTCTATCTGGTCACTACCTAATCACTATATGGTAACCTCTACTCTATCTAGTCACTACCTAATCACTACATGGTAACCTCTACTCTATCTGGTCACTACCTAATCACTACATGGTAACCTCTACTCTATCTGGTCATGACCTAATCACTACATGGTAACCTCTACTCTATCTGATTACCTAATCACTACATGGTAACCTCTACTCTATCTGGTCACTACCTAATCACTACATGGTAACCTCTACTCTATCTGATGACCTAATCACTACATGGTAACCTCTACTCTATCTGGTCACTACCTAATCACTACATGGTAACCTCTACTCTATCTGGTCAATACCTAATCACTACATGGTAACCTCTACTCTATCTGGTCATGACCTAATCACTACATGGTAACCTCTACTCCATCTGGTCATGACCTAATCACTACATGGTAACCTCTACTCTATCTGGTCATACTCCTAACCTCTACTTTAGGGGTGGGACAACTCTAGTCTAAGAGGACTACAAGGTGTGCAGGCGTTTTTCCAACACAACAGTGCAACGGACAATTATATCTCCCGATCACTCTGTCATACACTTAACTCTACATAAACCAATCTCCCTTGGAGGAATGCAGGCTTTTGTTCCAACCCAGCATGCATGATTCAATTACAGCAAGTAGATATATCCCCATCTCCTAATCAGTCTTTCAAACACCTAACCTCTAATCCAGAGGTAGAACAACCTATGTCTACCTATTTATTGCCTTACCTCCATAACTTGCAACATTTGCACACACTGTATATATATTTATTTCTGTTGTATTTTTGACTTTGTTTTGTTTTACCCCATATGTAACTCTGTGTTGTTGTTTTTATCACACTGCTTTGCTTTATCTTGGCCAGGTCGCAGTTGTAAATGAGAACTTGTTCTCAACTGGTTTACCTGGTTAAATAAAGGTGAAATAAAAAAATAAAAAAATAAAAAATGTCCTAGAGGACTGGCAAGGTGTGCAAGCATTTGTTCCAGCCCAGCGCCAACGTGCACTAAGACACCTGATAAGACTAACTATGATTTAAGTAAAAGTTGAATCATGCATGTCGGTGCTGGGCTGGAACAAAAGCTTGCACACTGCTGTCTTTCAGTACAGGGTTTTGATCTGTGCTATACTCTAACCAATACAGCTCTATGGACCGTGCAAAGACATACGATTTGACAAATATTTACATCAATAGAAAAAAAGAGCGAATGAAAGCGAGCTAGGTAGGTGTAGAGAGAGACATGTTGTGGTGGATATCTAGCTGAATCATGAAGCTCAACCAATAGAAATGAAGAAAATAAAGTCCAAACCACCCAATCAAAGCCCTACCTGAAAGATGACAATCCAAGCATAGGCGATATTGTCAAAGTTGATCGCTCCTTTATGTGGGTTGCTGTAGCCCGTATGACAGCGTGTGTAATACTGGTTCCAGTTGACACACAGTCCAGGCCCGCTCACTGACCCGTTAACCAGGGGTTCAGGGCTCAGTCCCAGACCCTGTCTGTGTGTCACATCGTCCTTGTCCAGGCAGCAGGTGCGTCCTAGTTCTCGGCGGGCCGGGACGTCGGTGCACGCCATGATGCCGTTGTCCTGGGCAAGAGAGCAGATGAAGGGTCGCTCATCATCCTCGTCTGCCATGTAGTAGGGGCGGGGCAGGGAGATGCCATTAGAACTGGAGGAAAGAGGGATGGAGCGGAGGAGAGAAGAGAGAAGATGGAGGTCAAGCTTAGGAGGGGAGGGGCAGGGAGATGACTGTAGAGCTGGAGGAGAGAAGGATAGGGGGATGGGAGAGGAGGAGGGGCCATACCTGATGGTTTTTCATGATTTTGTTGTAAGCCCTTAACCATTGCCCTAACCGTGACCACTCAGAATGAATGCCTAACCTGTTAAGCTTTGAGTTGTTTCTGTTTTAACCCTGTAAACACGCGGAATGAATGCATCAAAAATAGACGTTCATCCATAATACAAGTCGAATTTCGAAGGGAAGCTACGAGATGTTGTTGAGGGGGTCAGTATGATGCCTGTGGAGCTGGAGGAGAGAGGGGTGGAGGGATGGAGAGGAGGAGAGAAGACTCAGGTTTATGACCATGTAGAGGGAAGATGAACAGATAACATCTCAGGTATTGTCTCGTCACGCATACACACATATGTGCACTCATAACAACACACAGAGCACACACAAACAGAACACACACACACTCACAGTGGCTCGAGACGTTATCAGTTTTTTGTTTTGATTTGTTGTGTGTGTGTGTGTGTGTGTGTGTGTGTGTGTGTGTGTGTGTTTGTTGGTGTGTGTGCATTTCAGTCTGCGTGTGTGAAGGTTTTAGCAGCACTGCAAGGCTGCACAAGTACTTCATGCCAATGTAGAGCATTTGAATGGTCTGGTATTGGAATTTAGAGCAGCGGAATATATTAAGATCAAAGAAGAAGTAGAAGAAGAAGTGGATATGAAGAGAGATTGTGTTACGAAAATCAATACCAGAAAAAAGGCTAAGGAAATACTGGCAGTAGTATCAAGAGACATGGACATTTAGAGAGAGACAGAGAGAGAGAGAGAGAGAGAGAGAGAGAGAGAGAGAGAGAGAGAGAGAGACTCAGTGAGCATAGCCTTGCTATTGAGAAAGGCCGCCGTAGGCAGACCTGGCTCTCAAGAGAAGACAGGCAACCAGTGAAGAACAAACACCATTGTAAATACAACCCATATTTATGTTTATTTATTTTCCCATTTGTACTTTAACTATTTGCACATTGTTACAACACTGTATATATACATAATATGACATTTGAAATGTCTTTATTCTTTTGGAACTTCTGAGTGTAATGTTTACTGTTAATATGTATTGTTTATTTCACTTTTGTTTACTATCTACTTCACTTGCTTTGGCAATGTTAACATACGTTTCCCATGCCAATAAAGCCCTTAAATTGAAATTGAATTGAATTGAATTGAGAGAGAGAGAGAGAGAGAGAGAGAGACAGATACAGAGACAGAGAGAGAGAGAGAGAGAGAGAGAGACAGAGAGAGAGAGAGACAGAGACAGAGACAGAGACAGAGACAGAGACAAAGAGACAGAGAGAGAGACAGAGAGAGACAGAGACGAGAGAGAGAGAGAGAGAGAGAGAGAGAGAGAGAGAGAGAGAGAGAGAGAGAGAGAGAGAGAGAGAGAGAGAGAGATGAAGAATGAAGAGAAGGGGAGGTGCTGCACAGGATGATCAATTATCCGACGGTAGAGAATTCCCTGCTCTGCCATCAAACGAATCGGAACGCTACGGGGGGGATGGACTACCATGGTGTGTGTGTGTGTGTGACTGAAGATAAGGTACTACATGACTACAATGACTCTGCAAATTGTGTGTGTGTGTGTGTGCTTGCGTGCTTGCGTGTGTGAAGGTAGTGGTTCCTTATAGATTGTGACAGAGGATCTAGGGAAGGAGTAGCCATCTATATATTGATGGAACTATGGTAAAACATAGGGAGAAACAGCAGGCACACGGAGAAGAGAGAGAGGTAGAGAGAGCAGAGAGAAAGAGAGAGGGAGAGAGCAGGAGGGAGAGAGAGAGGGGGAGATAAAGAAAGAGAGAGAGGGAGAGCTCTCTCCATCTCTCTTACTCTCTCTATCATTACATCAGGAAAATATGATTCCATCAATCATCATCATTTACACTGGAAGAGGTCAGGAAGTCACACACACACACAGTCACACACACGCTGTTACTCACAGGGTGAAGTTTTCCTTGGGGTAGCAGCGGTTCCTCAGTAACCCCGCCCACAGCTGTACTCCGATGACGCCGAAAATGAAGAAGACGAAGAAACAGAGCAGCAGGACGTTCCCCAGCATGGGCAGAGTGTCCAGGAGGAGGTTCACCAGGATACGCATACCTGACACACACACACACACACAGACCAGTACAGAGGTGGTTGTAGAGGGTTTTACTGCTAATATCACTGGAGCTTCATAAGGAACTAGACAAGACGGGGATAAAGAAAGAAAGAGAACATCCTTTAATTTGGACAATATAAAATACAGCATTTATAGTTATTCCTAAATATAGAACAGTTCCTCCCTCTCCTCCTCCTCCTCCCCTCCCCTCCCTCCCTCCCTCCCTCCCTCCCTCCATTCCTCCCTCCCTCCCTCCCTCACCTCAGAAAAGACAAATGAAAGACCGGACGCATGGCTGATAAGCTAGACAAGGGATCTGAAATCTCCTGATGCTGAAGTAACACGAGGCAAAATGATGCCTTTCTCTGCCTTACAATAACCTTCAACTTACTATTCACCTCACTAAACAATTCACTATTCAATTCACTAAACAATTCACTATTCAATTCACCTCACTAAACAATTCACTATTCAATTCACTTCACTAAACAATTCACTATTTAATTCACTTCACTAAAGTCTAACCCTAACCCTCACAGTCTATTCAGCTCTTCGTCCTCATAATGATATTCTTACATGGATATTCTTAATCCATATTATCTCATTATTAACAGTTAAATGGCAGTGACTGGGCCTCCCTTGGGGTCCTTCAGTACTTAAAAACATAATGACTGATTCATCTGTTCTTGTCACGGTTTCGGCCGAGAATGCGCCTCCTCCTTGTTCGGGCAGGCTTCGGCGGTCGTCGTCCCCGGAGTACTAGCTGCCACCGTTCGATGTTTCATGTTTGTTTGGTTTTGTCTGTTTGTACACCTGTCCCTTGTTAGTGTTTGATTTTGTTTCCTATTTAGTTATCGTGTGTTGGGTCAGGTGTTATGTGTGATTATTATTGTCAGCTGTTGCCATTGTTGGGTTTTCTCTCTCGTGTTGTTTGTATTCGAGAGTCCGCACTGCGTGCGCCTTTTCTTGTTTTTGCGCACTGTTGGTTGTGTGCGTAATTTGTTCTTGCCTCCCGGTCGGGTTGGCTATTTCACCTGTGTGGAGTTACTATTTTTGGATTACTAAAGTCTGTTGACGAACACCCTTGTTCCTGCGCTTGATTCGCTGCACCACATCCACACTCAGCGTTCTGACAGAATCACACATCACACTATGGAATCAGCAGGAGCAACCGCGCCAACGGACATTATGGAGGACCGTCTTCGTGGGCAGGAGGACAGGATCAACCAGATCGGTCACGCCCTGGATCGGGTGATGAACACTCTCCACCGATGGGAGAGCAGCGGGGTACCCACGCCCCCACCTACCGGACCATCCCCATCGGTCAGTCCTCCTGTCTCCCTTCCGGAACCCAGCGGGATTCGGCTCTCGCTCCCGAGGGCGTACGACGGCTCCGCTGCCGGGTGTCAAGGGTTCCTGCTGCAAGTGGAGCTCTACCTCGCCACCGTACACCCGGCGCCCTCGGGACACGAGAGCGTCTCCGCCCTCATCTCCTGTCTCACCGGCAAGGCGTTGGAGTGGGCCAACGCCGAATGGAGGAGAATAGACGCCGCTACTATTACCTATGCGGAGTTCTCCCGCCGCTTCCGTGCCGTGTTTGACCATCCACCAGAAGGGAAGGCGGCGGGGGGAGCGTCTGTTCTACCTCCGACAGGGGATGAGGAGCGCACAGGATTTTGCTTTGGAGTTCCGGACTCTAGCGGCAGATGCAGGGTGGAATGAGCGGGCCCTCATAGACCACTTCCGCTGCAGCCTCCGGGAGGACGTCCAGAGAGAGTTGGCGTGCAGGTATACCACGTTGTCGTTTGACCAACTGGTCGACATGGCCATTCGGCTGGACACCCTGCTCGCCACCCGTGGACGTCCCGGGTGGGGGTTGCCCATTCCACCTTCCGGCACCTCCGAGCCGAGCCCTATGGAGCTCGGAGGTGCTGGCGCTAGAGAACGGAGGAGTAGGAACCCGAGGGGGGCCGTTCCCTGCACCAACTGTGGCCGTGGATGGCACACCGCGGCTAGGTGTTGGGGAAGGTCCCCCGGTGGAGGTGAAGGCAGGCCACGCATTGGGGAGTCCTCCCAGGTGAGTAGGCGCCCTACTTACCCAGAGCTTTCTGTCGTTCACATAACCTTGCCTGTTTGTTTCCCACAGGTTGCACCTCGTTCCCAGCATAAGGCGCTCGTAGATTCAGGCGCAGCTGGGAATTTTGTAGATCGCCAGTTCTGTGTAGAGTTAGGGATTCCTCTCCTTCCCGTTGATAAGCCTTTCCCTGTACATGCCCTAGATAGCCGTCCGTTAGGATCTGGGTTGATTAGGGAGGTCACAGCGCCCTTAGGATGAAGACGCAGGGGGTAATGAGGAGACGATTCAGCTCTATCTGATTGACTCTCCTGCGTATCCGGTGGTGCTGGGACTTCCCTGGTTAGTTACCCATGATCCTACTATTTCGTGGCGAGAGAAAGCTCTTAAAGGGTGGTCTGTTCAGTGTGAGGGGCTATGTCTGGGTGTTTCCATAGGGGCGACCTCGGTGGAGAGTCCAAATCAAATGCCCGCACTGCATATTCCCCGAGTATGAGGATTTGACACTGGTGTTTAGTAAGACAAGGGCGGCGCAGCTGCCGCCTCATAGACAGGGGGATTGTGCGATAGATCTCCAGTTAGGAGCAGCACTCCCGCGGAGCCATGTGTATCCCTTGTCTCAAGAGGAGAGGAAAGCGATGGAAACTTACATCGCCGAGTCTCTGAGACAGGGATACATACGGGCCTCCACTTCACCCGCTTCCTCGAGCTTCTTTTTTGTGAAGAAAAAAGATGGAGGGTTGCGCCCGTGTATTGATTACCGCGGTCTCAATCAGATTACGGTGAAGTACAGTTATCCACTTCCTCTGATTGCGACTATGACGGAGTCATTACACGGTGCTCAGTTCTTCACAAAATTGGATCTCAGGAGCGCATATAACTTGGTGCGCATTAGAGAGGGCGATGAATGGAAGACAGCATTTAGCACGACCTCCGGTCATTACGAGTATCTCGTCATGCCATATGGGTTAATGAATGCTCCCTCAGTCTTCCAATCCTTTGTAGATGAGATTTTCCGGGACATGCAGGGGCAGGGAGTAGTCGTGTACATAGACGATATTCTGGTGTACAGTTCTACCCGAGCTGAGCATGTAGCCCTGGTGCGCCGAGTGTTGAGGAGACTGTTGGAGCATGACCTATATGTCAAGGCAGAGAAATGCCTGTTCTTTCAGAAGTCGGTCTCCTTTTTGGGTTATCAGTTGTCTGCGTCAGGGGTGAAGATGGAGGTTGACCGGGTGTCAGCTGTGCGTAATTGGCAAACCCCAACCACTGTGAAAGAGGTGCAACAGTTCTTGGGTTTTGCGAATTATTACCGGAGGTTTATCCGGGGTTTTGGACAGGTGGCAGCTCCCATAACGTCTCTGTTGAAGGGGGGTCCGGTGCGCTTGCGGTGGTCAGCTGAGGCGGACAGGGCTTTTGGGAGACTGAAGGACCTGTTTACCTCGGCGCCGGTGTTGGCGCATCCGGATCCCGCTTTACCATTCCAGGTAGAGGTAGACGCGTCTGAGGCCGGTATTGGGGCCGTCCTCTAACAAAGGTCTGGCACACCACCTAAGCTCCGCCCCTGTGCCTTTTATTCTAAGAAGCTCAGTCCGGCGGAGCGGAATTATGACGTAGGGGACAGGGAGCTGTTAGCCGTGGTACAGGCCCTAAAGGTGTGGAGGCATTGGCTTGAGGGGGCTCAACACCCTTTCCTCATTTTGACGGACCACCGTAACCTGGAGTACATCCGGGCAGCTAGGAGACTGAATCCTCGCCAGGCCCGCTGGACTATGTTTCTAGCCCGGTTTGTGTTTAAAATCACTTACATCCCTGGGTCCCAGAACGGGAAGGCAGATGCCCTGTCTCGGCGGTATGACACGGAGGAGAGGTCCGTTGAGCCCACTCCCATACTACCAAAGTCTTGTCTGGTGGCACCGGTGGTATGGGAGGTCGATGCAGAGATCGAGCGGGCGGTACGCACCGACCCAAGTCCTCCACAGTGTCCAGTGGGTCGGACGTACGTTCCGCTCGAGGTACGCGATCGCCTCATTTATTGGGCTCATACGTCCCCCTCCTCTGGACATCCAGGTATCGGCCGGACAGTTCACTGCCTTAGCACTAAGTACTGGTGGCCAACGTTAGCCAGGGATGTGAGGGTTTATGTCTCCTCCTGTTCGGTGTGTGCACAGTGTAAGGCGCCCAGACATTTGCCCAGGGGTAAGCTACAACCCCTGCCCGTTCCACAACGACCCTGGTCCCACCTCTCGGTGGACTTTGTTACAGACCTTCCCCCCTCACAGGGGAATACTACCATCCTGGTCGTTGTGGATCGGTTCTCGAAGGCCTGTCGTCTCCTTCCCATGCCGGGTCTCCCTACTGCCCTACAGACCGCTGAGGCTCTGTTTACCCATGTGTTCCGGCATTACGGGGTACCCGAGGATATAGTGTCTGATCGAGGCCCCCAGTTCACCTCCAGAGTGTGGAGAGCCTTTATGGAACGGTTGGGGGTTTTGGTGAGCCTTACCTCGGGTTACCACCCGGAGAGTAATGGGCAGGTTGAACGTGTCAACCAGGATGTGGGTAGGTTTCTGAGGTCTTATTGCCAGGGCCGGCCGGAGGAGTGGGCGAGATACGTTCCGTGGGCCGAGATGGCGCAGAACTCTCTCCGCCACTCCTCCACCCAACTAACCCCTTTCCAGTGTGTGTTAGGGTACCAGCCGGTTCTGGCACCTTGGCACGAGAGCCAGATCGAGGCCCCTGCGGTGGATGAGTGGGTGCGGCGCTCGGAGGAGACATGGAACGCTGCCCACGTCCATCTGCAGCGGGCCATCCGTCGGCATAAGACGAGCGCCGATCTCCACCGCAGTGAGGGGCCTGTATACGCACCTGGAGATCGAGTCTGGCTCTCGACCAGAAACCTGCCCCTCCGCCTGCCCTGCCGGAAGCTGGGTCGGCGGTTTGTGGGGCCATTCAAAGTCCTGAGGAGGTTGAACGAGGTGTGTTACAGGTTAGAATTGCCTATTGATTACAGGAATATTAACCCCTCGTTCCATGTGTCTCTCCTCAGGCCGGTGGTAGCTGGTCCACTCCAGGATTATGAGATAGAGGAGATTCCTCCGCCCCCTCTGTAGCTCAGCTGGTAGAGCACGGCGCTTGTAACGCCAAGGTAGTGGGTTCGATCCCCGGGACCACCCATACACAAAAAAGAAAAATGTATGCACGCATGACTGTAAGTCGCTTTGGATAAAAGCGTCTGCTAAATGGCATATTATTATTATATTATTATTACATCGAGGGGGCTCCGGCATACACTGTGAGGTCCATCCTTGATTCGAGACGCCGGATGGGGGGTCTCCAATATCTCGTGGAGTGGGAGGGGTACGGCCCGGAGGAGCGGTGCTGGGGACATATTAGACCTGTCCCTGCTGACCGAGTTCCATCGGGGTCATCCTACGCGCCCTGCTCCGCGTCGTCCTGGTCGTCCCCGAGGCCGGGATCGGCGCACGGCTGGAGCCGCGCGTCAAGGGGGGGGTACTGTCACGGTTTCGGCCGAGGCTGCGCCTCCTCCTTGTTCGGGCAGGCTTCGGCGGTCGTCGTCCCCGGAGTACTAGCTGCCACCGTTCGATGTTTCATGTTTGTTTGGTTTTGTCTGTTTGTACACCTGTCCCTTGTTAGTGTTTGATTTTGTTTCCTATTTAGTTATCGTGTGTTGGGTCAGGTGTTATGTGTGATTATTATTGTCAGCTGTTGCCATTGTTGGGTTTTCTCTCTCGTGTTGTTTGTATTCGAGAGTCCGCACTGCGTGCGCCTTTTCTTGTTTTTGCGCACTGTTGGTTGTGTGCGTAATTTGTTCTTGCCTCCCGGTCGGGTTGGCTATTTCACCTGTGTGGAGTTACTATTTTTGGATTACTAAAGTCTGTTGACGAACACCCTTGTTCCTGCGCTTGATTCCCTGCACCACATCCACACTCAGCGTTCTGACAGTTCTTTCTGAACAGGCAGACGCCAGGGCAGCTGTAATGTCCCCTAATAGAGTAGGAAAGACCCCTGGGTCCTTAGACACAACCCCTAGAGAAAGAAGATGGGAGACTCTGATGTCTGGGGGTGAAAGAAGAATTTGTGGATGAGAGATAAACGAAAATGTAGAACAGAGGTGTTGCACCAATAAAAAGGTGAAATGAAGAAACAAGAAAAGAGGAGGGTTAAGAAAGGAAAGAGAATGCAGTCATCTAACGAGGGAACAGAAACAGAATGCAGTCATCTAACGAGGGAACAGAAACAGAATGCAGTCATCTTACGAGGGAACAGAAAGAATGCAGTCATCTAACGAGGGAACAGAAACAGAATGCAGTCATCTAACGAGGGAACAGAAACAGAATGCAGTCATCTTACGAGGGAACAGAAACAGAATGCAGTCATCTAACGAGGGAACAGAAACAGAATGCAGTCATCTAACGAGGGAACAGAAACAGAATGCAGTCATCTTACGAGGGAACAGAAACAGAATGCAGTCATCTAACGAGAGAACAGAAACAGAATGCAGTCATCTAACGAGGGAACAGAAACAGAATGCAGTCATCTTACGAGGGAACAGAAAGAATGCAGTCATCTAACGAGGGAACAGAAACAGAATGCAGTCATCTAACGAGGGAACAGAAACAGAATGCAGTCATCTTACGAGGGAACAGAAACAGAATGCAGTCATCTAACGAGGGAACAGAAACAGAATGCAGTCATCTTACGAGGGAACAGAAAGAATGCAGTCATCTAACGAGGGAACAGAAACAGAATGCAGTCATCTAACGAGGGAACAGAAACAGAATGCAGTCATCTTACGAGGGAACAGAAACAGAATGCAGTCATCTAACGAGGGAACAGAAACAGAATGCAGTCATCTAACGAGGGAACAGAAACAGAATGCAGTCATCTTACGAGGGAACAGAAACAGAATGCAGTCATCTAACGAGAGAACAGAAACAGAATGCAGTCATCTAACGAGGGAACAGAAGGAAGAGAAAGGGAGAGTGCATGGATGTCACGCCCTGACTCAGGGGACTCTTATATGTTGAGTCAGGGTGTGGTGTTCTATGGTGTGTTTTCTATGTTTCAGTCGAAGTGTTGTAGTTCTGTGTTTGGCCGGGTGTGATTCCCAATCAGAGACAGCTGTCGCTCGTTGTCTCTGATTGGGGATCATACTTAGGCAGTCTATTGGCACTCGTTAGTTGTGGGATCTTGTTCCGTGAGTAGGCTTGTTTTGTGTTCAGCCTTAGGACTTCACGTTTCGTTGGTTTGTTGTTTTGTCGTGTGTTTATCATTTAAATAAACATGTACGCATTTCACGCTGCGCCTTGGTCTGACCCGACCTTAAACGAACGTGACAGAAGATCCCACCAAACACGGACCAAGCAGCGTGCCCAGGAGGACCGAACAACCTGGACACAGGTGGGGAAGATGTGGTCGAGGGAGGAGATATTTGCGGGAAAAGGACCCTGGGCGAAGAAGGAAGCCCAGGCAGGAGAGGAGCAGTGGCAACACAGAAGCCGGCCGAGGAGGAAGCCCGAGAAGCAGCCCCAATAATTTTTTTGGGGGGGGCTAAAGGGGTGGTCGGGGAGCGAGAGAGAAGAGCCCCGACCACTGCACCCGGTGGGTTTCCAGATTTAGTCCCTACGACCATGGGCAGAAGAGTGGGAACAGTATTATACTGAGGAGTCGGAGGATGACGACGACGATGAGTTTCTGTTCCCTAACTCGTGTGGGCTCCCGGAGGAGTCCTCACTGGAGGAGGAGTGCAGAGAGAGAGAGAGAAGGATCGGATCGGCAGGGTAAGAGAGGAGGCCACCATATTACGGGGGCTGATAGCTAGAATAGAGCGGGAGAGATCCATTAAAGAGGAGTCACTGCAGGAGGCTCGTAGGGAAAAGGAGGAAGTAGAGGCACGGAGAGAGGAGATGGTTAGGCAGCATAAGGAGCGGGGGTTAATAAAGGAACCCAGGTATGCGGAGATACGCACTGTGTCACCAGTGCACCTTCCCAGTCCGGTCCGGCCCGTCCCCAAGCCAGTGGTGCGTGTCGCCAGTCCGGCCCGGCCTGTTCCTGCTCCTCGCACCAAGCCAGTGGTGCGTGTCGCCAGTTAGGCCCGGCCCGTTCCTGCTCCTCGCACCAAGCCAATGGTGCGTGTCCCCAGTCCGGCCCGGCCCGTCTCCAGAGAGTTGTTAGTAAACATCCCCCAGCCCGCCTAAGCCTCTTTACCTATCTAGGGAAAACCCTGTCTGATTTACGCAACGTTAAAAAGACTCAAACTGCCCCTTCCCTAGAGTCTGCCTACCTGCTCTGTGTGTGTGTGTGTGTGTACAGTGAGGGAAAAAAGTATTTGATCCCCTGCTGATTTTGTACGTTTCCCCACTGACAAAGAAATGATCAGTCTATAATTTTAATGGTAGGTTTATTTGAACAGTGAGAGACAGAATAACAAAAAAAAATCAGACTCCAAACTCTCCACCATGGCCAAGACCAAAGAGCTCTCCAAGGATGTCAGGGACAAGATTGTAGACCTACACAAGGCTGGAATAGGCTACAAGACCATCGCCAAGCAGCTTGGTGAGAAGGTGACAACAGTTGGTGCGATTATTCGCAAATGGAAGAAACACAAAATAACTGTCAATCTCCCTCGGCCTGGGGCTCCATGCAAGATCTCACCTCGTGGAGTTGCAATGATCATGAGAACGGTGAGGAATCAGCCCAGAACTACACGGGAGGATCTTGTCAATGATCTCAAGGCAGCTGGGACCATAGTCACCAAGAAAACAATTGGTAACACACTACGCCGTGAAGGACTGAAACCTGCAGCGCCCGCAAGGTCCCCCTGCTCAAGAAAGCACATATACAGGCCAGTCTGAAGTTTGCCAATGAACATCTGAATGATTCAGAGGAGAACTGGGTGAAAGTGTTGTGGTCAGATGAGACCAAAATCGAGCTCTTTGGCATCAACTCAACTCGCCGTGTTTGGAGGAGGAGGAATGCTGCCTATGACCCCAAGAACACCATCCCCACCATCAAACATGGAGGTGGAAACATTATGCTTTGGGGGTGTTTTTCTGCTAAGGGGACAGGACAACTTCACCGCATCAAAGGGACGATGGACGGGGCCATGTACAATCGTTTCTTTCTTCTATACAATTTCTATTAATAGAATAAGTAATTAATTATTATAGCATTTATGGGAATTAAAGCATGTTTGAAGTCATATGTTTAATGTTTTTTTGTAAACATTAAACATTATGACGTTTGAGCCAATCAAAACATGCAATGGTAGAAAAATAGACTAGCAATTAAGAGTATATTAAGAACATAATTACTACACATAAAATATTTATCTCTACAACCCAGTTAGTTACCAGTTATTTGACAGAATAGGGCCAATAGTGTCTCATTGACAGTGAAAAACTTGTCAGTAGTTCCGCCTCCATAGAGCTGCAGCAGTACCACAGTCACATTACACAGTCATTAAGTTAGCATTGGCCACAGTGCAACTACATGACTGGGAGGTGTCCATGTCGGCTCTAAATATTGAGTGTGTTTGTTATTCGCTCAATGGCCGCACACCACATATTAATGCCCTGAGGGAAACGGCAACACTGGAATTTATAGTTCCGCCAATAGCAGTTCATTACAACTGGATATAATTTAATTGAATTGAGTGGGAGAGAGAAATGAAGGAGGGATGGAACAAGTGATTGATGGAGGGAGAAGGGGGGGGCAGTGTCTGTTAAGTGCCAAGTTCAAACTTATATAAGAACAAAAGCTATGCTATCTTTCACACCTCTTTTCTCTCTCTCCTCTCTTTCCTCTGCAGCATCTCATCTTCTCCTTCGTTCCCCTTGCTCATCCCTCACTTACAGTGCCTTGCAAAAGTATTCATCCCCTTTGGCGTTTTTCCTATTTTGTTGCATTACAACCTGTAATTTAAATGGATTTTTATTTGAATTTCATGTAATGGACATACACAAAATATTGCAAATTGTGAAATGAAAAAAATTACTTATTTCAAAAAATTCTAAAAAATAAATAATGTAAAACTGGTGCGTGCATATGTATTCACCCCCTTTGCTATGAAGCCCCTAAAGTCACATAATTAGTTAAATAATGTCCATCTGTGTGCAATCTAAGTGTCACATGATCTCAGTATATATACACCTGTTCTGAAGGGCACCAGAGTCTGCAACACCACTAAGCAAGGGGCACCACCAAGCAAGCGGCACCATGAAGAACAAGGAGCTTTCCAAACAGGTCAGGGACAAAGTTGTGGAGAAGTACAGATCAGGGTTGGGTTATAAAAAAATATCTGAAACTTTGAACATCTCACGGAGCACCATTAAATCCATTATTAAAGAATGGAAAGAATATAGCACCACAGCAAACCTGCCAAGAGAAGGCCGCCCACCAAAACTCACGGACCAGGCAAGGAGGGCATTAATCAGAGAGGCAAAAAAGAGACCAAAGATAACCCTGAAGGAGCTGCAAAGCTCCACAGCGGAGATTGGAGTATCTGTCCATAGGACCACTTTAAGCCGTACACTCCACAGAGCTGAGCTTTACGGAAGAGTGCCCAGAAAAAAGCCATTGATTCAAGAAAAAAATAAGCAAACACGTTTGGTGTTCACCAAAAGGCATGTGGGAGACTCCCCAAACATATGGAAGAAGGTACTCTGGTCAGATGAGACTAAAATTGAGCTTTTTGGCCATCAAGGAAAACGCTATGTCTGGCGCAAACCCAACACCTCTCATCACCCCGAGAACACCATCCCCACAGTGAAGCATGGTGGTGGCAGCATCATGCTTTGGGGATGTTTTTCATCGGCAGGGACTGGGAAACTGGTCAGAATTGAAGGAATGATGGATGGGGCTAGATACAGGGAAATTCTTGAGGGAAACCTGTTTCAGTCTTTCAGAGATTTGAGACTGGGACGGAGGTTCACCTTCCAGCAGGACAATGACCCTAAGCATACTGCTAAAGCAACACTCAAGTGATTTAAGGGGAAACCTTTAAAATGTCTTGGAATGGCCTAGTCAAAGCCCAGACCTCAATCCAATTGAGAATCTGTGGTATGACTTAAAGATTGCTGTACACCAGCGGAACCCATCCAACTCGAAGGAGCTGAAGCAGTTTTGCTTTGAAGAATGGGCAAAAATCCCAGTGGCTAGATGTGCCAGGCTTATAGAGACATACCCCAAGAGACTTGCAGATGTAATTGCTGCAAAAGGTGGCTCTACAAAGTTATGACTTTGGGGTGGGGTGAATAGTTATGCATGCTCAAGTTTTCTGTTTTTCTTATTTCTTGTTTGTTTCACAATAAAAAATATTTTGCATCTTCAAAAGCGGTAGGCATGTTGTGTAAATCAAATGATACAACCCCCACCAAAATCCATTTTAATTCCAGGTTGTAAGGCAACAAAATAGGAAAAATGCAAAGGGGGGTGAATATTTTTGCAAACCACTGTATTGTCTCTATTCATCCGACTCACTCTTTCCCCACTCTCATCCCTTTGCTCCGCTCTATCCATCATCATAATAGCTAGTCATCCAAGTACCTTTGCTTCTCGCCTCACTCCATCCCTCACTTACCACTCTCCATCTCTATACCCCTCTCCTCTCCTCAGGATAATCCCTTGCTTTTCTGCATTTCTTTTCATCTTAGCCCTCTCCTTTCACCACCACCATTTTCTTCTCTCTAAACTTGTTCATGCTTGTGTATAGTGTACATCTCTCTACCCACTTTTCCTCCTCCCCTCCCTCGCTCCCTCACTCCCTCACTCCCTCTCTTTTTCTCTCTAACCTTGACCCCTCTCGCTCTCTCACTCACACACGCACACCTTCCTTCCCTCTCTGCCCCACCCTCTCTCTCGCTCGCTCACTCTCTCTCTTTAACACACATCCCTTCCCTCTCCATCCCTCTCTACCCCTCCCTCTCTATTTATCTATCTCTCTCTCCATCTCGGTCCCTCTCCTCCTCTCTCTTCCCCTCTCCTCTCTAGGAACAGCAGTGTTCCTCTGTGTTTCTGTGCAGTGGTTTGTTCCATGGAAGAAAGGAATTAAGGGAGGAAGGAAGGAAGGAAGGAAGGGAGGAAGGAAGGAAGGAAGGAAGGAAGGAAGGAAGGAAGGAAGGAAGGAAGGAAGGAAGGAAGGAAGGAAGGAAGGAAGGAAGGAAGGAAGGAAGGAAGGAAGGAAGGAAGGAAGGAAGGAAGGAAGGAGAAAAAGGAGTAACTACTATCTTTCATTCTAAGAGAGATGGATCTGACTCAGTGGAGACTTGAAAGTGAGAGAAAGAGAAGAGAGAGAAAGAGAAGAGAGAGAAAGAAGTGAAGAGAGAGGGAGATCTTAGAAAACGGGCTGGCTGTTCCTACTCATTGCTCTGATCACCAGGAACGTCGGGAAATAATAAGGGGAAGGCTGAGTGCATAGGAACATTCTAACTAGGGAATAATCCACTAGAGATAACTGTAATCTGCAGTGAGAAAGACTGCTGTTTAATCCCTTACTATGTCTCCCTCTATTGTACAACTCATACCCTTTCCTCCTCTCTTCTAGTCTCTCTCTTCTTTTCTTTCTATCCCCCACTCCCCTCTCACATCACACTTTCCCACATCAGATGACACACACACACACACACACAAGAGAAATGAGCTGCACATGTTTTCACCTGTATAATGAGCTATAAGACCCATTATGAATGTAGCTGTATTATGAACATGAAAGGTTTGGGTGTATCAATCACACCTGAGAATGAAGCAAAGCAGCATGAACTCAAGGATCATCGCATCCAACTGAGAAACCACTACATGGTTCTTACAATGATTAGCTGTGTGTGTGTGTGTGTGTGAGGGGTGTTTGTGTGATTGCCTGGCACAGTGTGGACTCAAAAATGAAATTGTTTACTAGCTCCGGTCTCATCAAAAGCTGTGAAAACAATCAATGCCCTTAGCCTTTGGACTGTTCGATTTCCGCACCGAGAACAACTCAGGTAATCATAAGGTAATTATGATGATGATTGGGTGTTGAAGTAGTTTGGGATGAGCTCTGGAACACACAGAGAGAGAAGAGCACGTAGCAACAGAGACAGACTCTCTCTCTCTCAAATTAAAATAGCTTTATTGACAGACTCTCTCTCTCTCTCTCTCTCTCTCTCTCTCTCTCTCTCTCTCTCTCTCTCTCTCTCTCTCTCTCTCTCTCTCTCTCTCTCTCTCTCTCTCTCTCTCTCTCTCTCTCTCTCTCTCTCTCTCTCTCTCTCTCTCTCTCTCTCTCTCTCTCTCTCTCTCTCTCTCTCTCTCTCTCTCTCTCTCTCTCTCTCTCTCTCTCTCTCGACAGAAAATAATGGAGGAGATTGGAGGAGACAAAATCTAGACATCTAGGAGAGTTGTGTTTTATCAGAATTCAAATATGTTTTGAGTTAAAGACAGGCAGAGCTTGAACGCGCTCAGCTGAAGGGGAAACACGCTTCTGGCAAAAACACACTGAGAAATAGCAGAACCTTCCAGACTTGTGTGTCAGGCCAGATTCACCTTGGGAAATATATTATTTGTGTCATTGGAAAACCCAAACCGGTTAGCAGAGAGAGCAGCAGTCGACTTCAGAACCATGGTGCTCCGTATAAGGCTACACAGTTCCATGGAGAGTTCTCCGTATAAGGCTACACAATTCCATGGAGAGTTCTCCGTATTAAGGCTACACAGTTCCATGGAGAGTTCTCCGTATAAGGCTACACAGTTCCATGGAGAGTTCTCCGTATTAAGGCTACACAGTTCCATGGAGAGTTCTCCGTATAAGGCTACACAGTTCCATGGAGAGTTCTCCGTATAAGGCTATGTAGTCCCATGGAGAGTTCTCTGTATAAGGCCAATCAGTACCATGGAGAATGCTCTGTATAAGGCTACACAGTACCATGGAGAGTTCTCTGTATAAGGCTACACAGTACCATGGAGAGTTCTCTGTATAAGGCCAATCAGTACCATGGAGAATGCTCTGTATAAGGCCAATCAGTACCATGGAGAATGCTCTGCATAAGGCTACACAGTCCCATGGAGAGTTCTCTGTATAAGGCCAATCAGTACCATGGAGAATGCTCCTTATAAGGCTACACAGTACCATTGAGAATGCTCTGTATAAGGCTACACAGTACCATGGAGAATTCTCCGTATAAGGCTACACAGTACCATGGACTTTCTCTGCTGAAGAGCCAGTATGGAGGCTGTCCGTGGTGCTGAACTTCTGTAGCCTATTGTGGAGAGCTCTCCATGGTGATGGAACCTAAAACCTTTACTACACTGAACATGCAGTGTTGGTCCTATGTTTCATGAGCTGACATAAAAGATCCCAGAAATTACCCTATTGATACCCTATTTTCTCAAATGTTCCAGTTTGCGCTAATATCCAGCAACTTCGGAGCACTCTCCATGGTACTGTTTGGCCTTAGACGTGTACGACAGCGTGTTTCAGTTCCCGTCAATATCCAGCAACTTCACACAGCCATTGAAGAGGAGTGGGACAACATTCCACAGGCCACAATCAACAGTCTGATCAACTCCATGAGCAGGAGATGTGTCGCACTGCATGAGGCAAATGGTGGTCACACCAGATACTGACTGGTTTTCTGATCCACGCCGCTACCATTTTGTTAAGGTGCATATCTGTATTCCCAGTCATGTGAAATCCAAAGATTACAGCCTAATGCATTTATTTCAATTGACTGATTTCCTTATGTGAACTGTAACACAGTAGAATCATAGAAATTGTTGCATGTTGCATTTATATTTGTGTTCAGTGTAATACTCGTGTAGAATATGCATGTAGCCTGGTCTTAGATCTGTATGTGCCGTCTTGCCATAGTGGAAACAGATCTGAGACCAGATCATGCAAGTCATGTCTGGTGGTGGTGTATATGGAAGACTTACTTGGAACTCTGTTGATGGCTTTGAGGGGTCTGAGGACCCTGACTGTCCTGATGGCTGAGAGGTTGATGTTCTGGAGGTCCAACGAGTATTCTACCATCCTGGAGAAACAGGAACACAATACAGTTACAAACTGCTTAAACTCTCTGAAACTGAAAAAACCTTTTGTCCTTACTAGATATTCTCAAGGTTGTTAGTGGTATTTTGCACAAGCTGTTAAAAGAAAAAAAGAGTGAAACCCAGTAATAGCGAAGATCACACATCAGATAATCTATCTCTTAAACTCTGGATGTTTATGCTCTTATATTTATTCATATTCCTACTTCTCCTGTATCTGTTTCCTAAACATATTTACAAGGAGACACCCAAAGCCCTTACACAGTTGGGGGTTTGTATTGTAAAACTGGATGTGAATAAATGTTCACTTCTAATACACCCAGATAACCAGTCATCCATAGAGTTCAGAACACAACCCTCAGTCTGTACGGCATGCATATTAGGAAGTCCCTCGGTTGTCAGACGAAACTGCCTTAGTTGGCAGACAAAACTAGTCAGACAACTGAAGGACTTCCTAATATGGATACCGAACCGATAAGTGTTAGAGATAAGGTAATAGTCCCATCCGGCTCAAAGGTCCATGAAACACACGCACACACACGGACACGCACACACCACACACACACGCACCACACACACGGACACGCACACACCACACACACGCACCACACACACGGACACGCACACACCACACACACACGCACCACACACACGGACACGCACACACCACACACACGCACCACACACACGGACACGCACACACCACACACACGCACCACACACACGGACACGCACACACACGCACACCACACACACGGCCACACACACACGGACACATACACACACCACACACCACACACACGGCCACACATACACACACACCACACACCACACACACACGGTCACACCACACACACGGATATGCACACACACACACCACACACACGGACACGCACACACACACACCACACACACGGACACGCACACACACCACACACACGGACACGCACACACACCACGCACACACACCACACACACGCACCACACACACGGACACGCACACCACACACACGGACACGCACACACACGACACACACGGACACGCACACACACCACGCACACACACCACACACACGTACCACACACACGGACACGCACACACACCACGCACACACACCACACACACGGCCACACACACACACACACGGACACGCACACACCACACACACACACACACACACGGACACACACACTACAAGGTAATTGTCCCGATCCGGCTCGAAGGACCATGAAACGCACAAGCACACACACACGCACACACACACACACACACACTACAAGGTAATTGTCTGGATGGAAGGACCATGAAACCATGAAACTGGGTGCTAACTCCTCTCACCGTACACCTGTATAAGGTGTGTATCTGCTTCTCTGCTCTCCTCTTTCTTTTCTGATCCACTCCTCCTCACAGTAGGTGTGTGTAAGTGCACAAGCAATAACCTATTAGACCTGCAAATGCAGGGACAGATGAAAGCATCTGCTTTGTAAAAGCTTGAAAGAAAAGTGAGAAAAAGAGCGGAAAAGGAGGAAAGTCGGGCGGGAAAGAAGGAATGTTGGGACTTATTTCCAGTGTATTCCTGTGCCTGAAGAGAGAGAGAGAGGGAGAAAGAGTGAGTGAGTGAGTGAGTGAGAGTGAGTGAGAGAGAGTGAGGGAGAGAGAGAGAGAGTGTGAGAGAGAGAGAGAGAGAGAGAGAGAGAGAGAGAGAGAGAGAGAGAGAGAGAGAGAGAGAGAGAGAGAGAGAGAGAGAGAGAGAGAGAGAGAGAGAGAGAGAGAGAGAGAGAGAGAGAGAGAGAGAGAGAGAGAGAGAGAGAGAGAGAAGGAAAGTAAGAGACAACCCTAGAACACATCCATTACATCCATTACTCCACTTAATCATCTCAACTGCAGGAATGAACAACAGTGAAGACTCAGTTTAATATGCAGGAATACAAACTGTAAAAACTCCAGTGAATATGTAGATTCCTGGGCTAACAGAACAGAGAGAGTCTGCCAGACTCAGACAGAGGAGTCAGAGAGAACACAACTATGCACTGGAGCATTGCTCTGAGCTAGAAAAGCCAGACAGTCTTACTGCAGAGAGATGAACACACTCTCTACAGGGAGAGAGGAAGAGATGAAAACAGGTGTGAGGATGCTTTAAGGGTGTAGGGAAATATGCCTCAGTCCCAAAATCAACCCCTCATCCCTAACCCTCAAACCAGACAGTATTACTGGAGATGAGGTGAGACAGGTGTAGAGAGATCTAGAATGAGTAGTTTTTCAGTACCAAATCAAACCCTAGCTCCTAGCCTCTAGCCCCTAACCCTTAACCACTAGCTCCTAGCCACTAAGCACTAGCCCCTAGCTGTGAACCCTGTTTCTCTGAGCCAGTCAGTTAGTGCAGATAGAGGCCCAGACTGCAGACTAACTGCAGAAGGGGAGTGGGAGGTAAAGACACGTGTGTGGAGACAGTGGTCCAGTCCCTAATCTCAAGCACGTAACCCACAACCCAGACAATTTACACAGGCTAACTCCGGTGGGAAAGAGGACCTTACAAAAGAAACAAGTCAAATTTGCAGTTTCACACGTGAACAGATTGAAGAGAGAGAATGGAGAGAGAGTGAGATTGGAGAGAGATTGAGAGAGAGAGATTGGAAAGAGAAAGGGAGAGAGCGAGAGAGATTAGAGCGAGAGAGAGAGAGAGATTGAAGAGAGAGATTGGAGAGAGAGAAAAAGAGTTAATGCAGGCTAACTCCATTGGGAAAGAAGACAGGTGTCCAGATGGATTTAACAAGGTCCTGAATAGAATCAATAGTTTCCTAGTCCCAAATCAAACCCTAGCCACGAGCCCCTGGCCCCTAACCACTATCCCCTATCCTCTCCAAACCCTACTCCCCTAGACACTATCCCCTATCCTCTCCAAGCCCTACTCCCCTAGACACTATCCCCTATCCTCTCCAAGCCCTACTCCCCTAGACACTATCCCCTATCCTCTCCAAGCCCTACTCCCCTAGACACTATCCCCTATCCTCTCCAAGCCCTACTCCCCTAGACACTATCCCCTATCCTCTCCAAGCCCTACTCCCGTAGACACTATCCCCTATCCTCTCCAAGCCCTACTCCCGTAGACACTATCCCCTATCCTCTCCAAGCCCTACTCCCCTAGACACTATCCCCTATCCTCTCCAAGCCCTACTCCCCTAGACACTATCCCCTATCCTCTCCAAGCCCTACTCCCCTAGACACTATCCCCTATCCTCTCCAAGCCCTACTCCCCTAGACACTATCCCCTATCCTCTCCAAGCCCTACTCCCCTAGACACTTCTTGATACCCTCTTTACCTCTTAAATAACTTGATTATTAAATGGCAGAAGCTAAATCAACCATGAACATAAAGGTTAAAGTGCCTTGGGAGTTAAAGTGCATAGTGAGAATCCTACTATATGGTCCTATTCCCAATACAACATGGAATCAGTGTTCCTATATCTCCTCATAATCTAATATGACAGCCATTTTTCTACTGGAGAGAAGAGCAGAGAAGTGGAGGGAAACTGACAATACAAGCCAGAAGCAGTGGAGTAGAACTGGAGTACAACTGGAGAACTGCTGCCCTGCACTTTATCAATCATTCTGCTGCCTCAGGTAGAGATTGGATATGGAGAGAGGGAGATTGGAGAGAGAGAGAGAGAGAGAGAGAGAGAGAGAGAGAGAGAGAGAGATTGGAGAGAGAGAGAGAGAGAGAGAGATTGGAGAGAGAGAGAGAGAGAGAGAGGGGGAGATTGGAGAGAGAGAGAGAAATATTGGAGATAGAGATTGGAGAGAGAGAGAGATTGGAGAGAGAGAGAGAAAGAGAGAGAGATTGGAGAGAGAGAGAGGGAGATAGAGAGATTGGAGAGAGAGAAAGGGTTGAGCGCTTGAAAATGGGTACTGCCAATTTGGACCAGTTTTGCACCAATTTGAGACAGGCACGAAACAGCAATAAGCACACACTCTCCTCTAACACACATAGTCTCTCTCTAACTCTCTCACCATCTCTGTGTTGAAATACTTTCCCTGATCAATATGGGTACCACATCTACAAAAAACGGCTTTTTCACTGCTTCTATGTCCTTCCTGAATGTTAAACAGAGAACTACGGTCCCTGTCTGAAATCTGTCTGCCTACTACAGTACTAATCATACTACAAACTATTTAGAACGTACTGTTTAGTAAAACGTTTTACGTTTCAAGTTAACTGTCACGTGCACAACTACAGTGAAATGCCTTTCTTGCTAGCTCTAAACCCAACAACGCAGTAATCAATAAAAATGTAATTCTACAAATAACAAGATAGAAAATGAAGAAATGAGAAGAACAGGAGAAAGTAAGTAAGCATAATATATACAGGTCAGTCAGTTCCAGGACCATATTTACAATGTGCAGGGATACATGAGCGATAGAGGTAGATATGTATACGGGTAAGGTGACTAGGCATCAGGATATATGATAAACAACTAATGCAGTCAGCAACAAATATTAGCATGCTAGGCATTAGTTTTCACTAAACAGTGCGTTCTAAATAGTATGTAGTATGATTAGTACACAGTATGTAGTTTTAGTTAGTAGTAGGCAAGACAGATTTCGGACACGGCCACTGCATAAATAAATAAACACACACACGGATAAACACACACACACTCCCTCCTCCTTTCCTCTTTTATATCAACCCCTTCCCTCTGCTCTCTCCTTTCCTCTCTCTCTCTCCTTTCCTCTCTCACTATTTTCCTCTCTCTCTCCTTTCCTCTCTCTCTTTTCCTCTCTCTCTCCTTTCCTCTCTCTCTCCTTTCCTCTCTCACTATTTTCCTCTCTCTCTCCTTTCCTCTCTCTCCTTTCCTCTCTCACTCCTTTCCTCTCTCTCTCTCCTTTCCTCTCTCTCCTTTCCTCTCTCTCTCCTTTCCTCTCTCTCTCCTTTCCTCTCTCTCCTTTCCTCTCTCTCTCCTTTCCTCTCTCTCTCTCTCTCTCCTTTCCTCTTCTCCCCTCTCCTCTTCTCCTGCTGTTTGCCCCTCCTCTCTGTTACCTAGCCTTCCATTGTTGTGGTGATCGACGTCTGTGTGTGTGTCTTCCCTTCCGTTGTCATTCGGGGTGTGTGTGTGTTCTTGGTGTGAGAGTTATAACGAGGTCCTGTTACACCTCCTGCTTACAGATTCACCAGGGTGTGTGTGTGTGTGTGTGTGTGTAAACCTGGCCTGAGTCCGACAACAGCTGGTCGTGACTAGTTGAAACATTTACCACCCCCTCTATACACATTCCCTCCACTGTGCCTTCGATACCTCACTGTAACAGCTACATGCCTCTGTACCTCATTATAATAACTACGTCTCTGTACCTCATAACAGCTACATGTCTCTCTACCTCACTATAACAACTACATGTCTCTCTACCTCATAACAGCTACATGTCTCTCTACCTCACTATAACAACTACATGTCTCTCTACCTCACTATAACAACTACATGTCTCTTTACCTCATAACAACTACATGTCTCTCTACCTCATAACAACTACATGTCTCTCTACCTCCCTATAACAACTACATGTCTCTCTACCTCACTATAACAACTACATGTCTCTCTACCTCACTATAACAACTACATGTCTCTCTACCTCACTATAACAACTACATGTCTCTCTACCTCACTATAACAACTACATGTCTCTCTACCTCATAACAACTACATGACTCTCTACCTCACTATAACAACTACATGTCTCTCTACCTCATAACAACTACATGTCTCTCTACCTCACTATAACAGCTACATGTCTCTCTACCTCACTATATCAACTACATGTCTCTCTACCTCATAACAACTACATGTCTCTGTACCTCACTATAATAACTACATGTCTCTCTACCTCACTATAACAACTACATGTCTCTCTACCTCACTATAACAACTACATGTCTCTCTACCTCACTATAACAACTACATGTCTCTCTACCTCACTATAACAACTACATGTCTCTCTACCTCATAACAACTACATGTCTCTCTACCTCACTATAACAACTACATGTCTCTCTACCTCATAACAACTACATGTCTCTCTACCTCACTATAACAACTACATGTCTCTCTACCTCATAACAACTACATGTCTCTCTACCTCACTATAACAACTACATGTCTCTCTACCTCATAACAACTACATGTCTCTCTACCTCACTATAATAACTACATGTCTCTCTACCTCATAACAACTACATGTCTCTCTACCTCACTATAACAACTACATGTCTCTCTACCTCACTATAACAACTACATGTCTCTGTACCTCACTATAACAACTACGTCTCTCTACCTCATAACAACTACATGTCTCTCTACCTCATAACAACTACATGTCTCTGTACCTCACTATAACAACTACATGTCTCTGTACCTCATAACAACTACATGTCTCTCTACCTCACTATAATAACTACATGTCTCTCTACCTCACTATAACAACTACATGTCTCTCTACCTCATAACAACTACATGTCTCTCTACCTCACTATAACAACTACATGTCTCTGTACCTCATAACAACTACATGTCTCTGTACCTCACTATAACAACTACATGTCTCTCTACCTCACTATAACAACTACATGTCTCTGTACCTCACTATAACAACTACGTCTCTCTACCTCATAACAACTACATGTCTCTCTACCTCATAACAACTACATGTCTCTGTACCTCACTATAACAACTACATGTCTCTGTACCTCATAACAACTACATGTCTCTCTACCTCACTATAATAACTACATGTCTCTCTACCTCACTATAACAACTACATGTCTCTCTACCTCACTATAACAACTACATGTCTCTCTACCTCACTATAACAACTACATGTCTCTGTACCTCATAACAACTACATGTCTCTGTACCTCACTATAACAGCTACATGTCTCTCTACCTCACTATAACAGCTACATGTCTCTCTACCTCAGATTTGATGTATGCATAAATATACAGGCCTCCCATCACAGATATATATATATATATCAATTATAATCTCCCATCTGGTCTCATTGAGAAGTTGGCAGCTTGGAAGGGAAGAGGAGGATAGTTGATAGTGGAGATGCATAGGCATACACGCACACATGCACACACACGCACACACACACACACGCACGCACACACACGCACACACACGCACGCACGCACACACGCACGCACACACAAACACACACCAGCCGACCCTTGGCATTGCGCATGGTGATCTTAGGCTTGTGTGCGGCTGCTCGGCAATGGAAATCCATTTCATGAAGCTCCCGACGAACAGTTATTGTGCTGACGTTGCTTCCAGAGGCAGTTTGGAACTCGGTAGTGAGTGTTGCAACCGAGGAAAGACGATTTTTACGCGCTACGCGCTTCAGCACTCGGCGGTCCCGTTCTGTGAGCTGGCGTGGCCTTCCACTTCGTGGCTGAGCTGTTGTTGCTCCTAGACGTTTGCACTTCACAATAACAGCACTTACAGCTCTAGCAGGGCGGAAATTTGACGAACGGACTTGTTGGAAAGGTGGTATCCTATGACGGTGCCACGTTGAAAGTCACTGAGCTCTTCAGTAAGGCCATTCTACTGCCAATGTTTGTCTATGGAGATTGCATGGCTGTGTGCTCGATTTTATACACCTGTCAGCAACGGGTGTGGCTGAAATAGCCAAATACACTCATTTGAAGGGTTGTCCACATACTTTTGTATATATAGTGTGTATACAAACACATTCACAAAGAAGAGAGACACACACTATGAACCAACACTAGCATACATGCAGATACCCACACAAATAGACACATACAAAAAAAAACACACGCACACACACTTCAATCACAATTCACAACTTCCCCTAATTGGAATTCCTTATGCCAGAAGAGAGACAGAGACAGAGATCTCTCCCTCCCCTCTCCCCTCTCTCCTCTCCCCTCTGCCAACCTGCAGCAGCTGTTTCTATACACACACGCATCAATTAAGTCTATAGCTACAGCGGAATGATGAAACGCCCTGTCTGTCTATCTGTCTCTCTGTCTGACTGAAGGCATTCCAGGTGATTGTGCCCTGCCTCTCTGTGCCTCTCTGTGCTCTGACACTAATACTGCTGTAGTAGATGTAGGCACGGTTATAGGTGGTGTGGGACAAATAAAGACTACTCTGACTGATCTGATTGACTGGTATAAGGTTTCCTGAGGGTGTGTGTGTGTCGTAGTCGAGTACTATTCTGAGCCTTGTCTATCAACCATTATTCAGTCCAGCCAGTGCTACAGGGCTCTCTGGGTGTGGGCACGCTTCCTGTCGGATAATCCCTCTGGTTTATGGGAGGAATAGAAGGGAGCTATTACTGAGTGCAGTCCCAGCATGCAGTCTGTGGATTACATCATTCTATACCAACCCCCCCTTCTATCTCTCTTTTGCTCCCTATATGTATATATATAGAGAGATATATATATATAGAGAGAAGAGAGACAGAGAGAGAGACAGAGAGAGAGACAGCAAGAGAGAGAGCAAGAGAGACAGAGAGCGAGAGAGACAGAGAGAGAGAGAGAGAGAGAGACAGAGACAGAGACAGAGACAGAGACAGAGACAGAGACAGAGAGAGAGAGAGAGAGAGAGAGAGAGAGTCTAGGGTGTCGGGTAAGGTGGAGGTGATATGATCCTTAACTAGCCTCTCAAAGCACTTCATGATGACAGAAGTGAGTGCTACGGGGTGATAGTCATTTAGTTCAGTTAATTTCACTTTCTTTGGTACAGGAACAATGGTGGACATCTTGAAGCAAGTGGGGACAAAAGACTGGGATAGGGCCACCACTCATGTGCATTCACATCAACCTTATCCACAGTACAAACAAACAAACACACACACACTCCCAAAGCCAGCAAGAGCTGAGGCACGGGTCCAAAAGTGAAGCCTTGTCGGAGCTGTGCTGTAGTCAAACATAGAAACAGGTTGATCCATCTGGCATCCGCTTATATAAACAATGTTGAAGAAAGATTAAGAGAGAACAGGAAAGAGAGAGGGGAGAGGGGGAAGAGCGATGGAGGAGAGAGAGCAGAGGGAAAATGGAGGGAGGAGACAGAGATGGAAAAGGCAGAGAAAGAGAAAAAGAGAGATGGGTAGTGAAAGTGAGATAAAGATGGGTGGGGGAGATCATGCGAGATATAAAGAGAGAAAGATCGAGATATGGGAAAGGGGAAACCAAGTCAGTTGTACAATGGAATGCATTCAACTGAAATGTGTCTTCCGCATTTAACCCAACCAGGTGCAGAGGGCTGCCTTAATCGACATTCACGTCTTCTTCGTTAACTGCCTTGCCCAGAACGACAGATTTGTACCTTGTCAGCTCGGGGATTTGATCCAGCAACCTTTCGGTTACTGGCCCAACGCTCCTACACGCCAGGGTACCTATTGTAGCTTTCTAATTGGAATTCAGAACCTCACAGTCTGTCATTGGAGACTTCTCCCTGAGACAATAATGGTGTTTTTCCACTGGGGGGATTTACAACAGTTAGAGTCCTGGGCCTGGGCCAGAACCTAATGGGACAATAATGGTGTTTTTCCACAGGGGGAATTTACAACAGTTAGAGTCCTGGGCCTGGGCCAGAACGTAATGGGAACAACCCAGTGGAACCCAGTGTGTGTACTGCAGTGATACATCACACTGTGAGTACTCACTCCCAAGCCTGTATGACTGTTGATATAGCGATGGGGGGGGAGAGGGAGAGAGAGAGATATTGTGACAGAGAGATAGCGATAGAGAGACAGAGCGAGAGGGTGAGAAAAAGACAGAGAAGAGACAGAAAGAGAGAGACAGAGATAATCTTACCCTGCCATGACGATGAAGAAATCCAGACGGTTCCACGTGTCGCCCAGGTAACAGCGACGGCCGAAGATTCCGAGGGCCATCATCTTCACCACCATCTCCACAGCAAAGAAGACATAGATGAAGACATCGAAGGCCTGGGAGAGGGGGAGAGAGGGAGGGAGAGGGGAGGGAGGGAGGGAGGGAGAGGGGAGGGAGAGAGGGAGGGAAAGTGGGATTGAGGAGTGCAGGAGGGAGAGGGGGTGAGAAAGAGGGAGGGGGTGAGGGTGGTGGAGAGAGAGAGAGAGAGAGAGAGAGAGAGAGAGAGAGAGAGAGAGAGAGAGAGAGAGAGAGAGAGAGAGAGAGAGAGAGAGAGAGAGGGGAGGGGAGGGGAGGGGGAGAGAGAGAAAGAGGGGACAATGGGAAGGAAAGAGGGATTAAGGAGGGAGGGTGGGAGAAGGGGTGAGAAGGAGAGGGAGCGAGGGAGGGAGAGGAAGTGGGTGAAGGAAGGAAAAGTGTGGAAAGGGTGAAAGTAGGAGAGAGGGAAGAAAGGAGTCAGCTTATTGAGAATACCTTATTTCTCTCCACCTCCCCATCCCTCCCTCCCAATCCACCTCCATATCTCCCTTCTTCACCCTCCCTCCCCCTCTTTCTATAAACAGAAGACTAATGAAAAACTATTTGTTTAAACTACAATCAGCGAAAAGCTTACACACACAAACACACACACGGACACATATCGAACCACGGACCCTAATCAAGCAGCTAATTAAAACGGCATAAAGGCATCATCAATCTCTGCTGCTTCTGTTGTCGACATTTTTGTTGTTGTTATTATTGTTGTACATAATTAATTCACTCCAACATTCTGTTTGTTGTCTGCTGTGTATTCCAGGGATTACATAATCATTATTTGGTTCAAAGAGTGCTCATAATTGTATTTAAATTGAATAATGCACGCAACATAATTTGAAATTGAACTGCATGATACAACCCATTTATTTGTTGTTCTGAGCTGAAAGCATTTGACACTCTTTCCCCTCTAGTCACAGCATAGTTGACAAAGCTGGAGTATCTATCCACTGATAGAGGGTCAGATTTTATATTCCCACTAATGATCAAGATTAGAATGGGGGTTATGGCAATCTGGTCCTAGACCTGTAGTTAAGTCAAGTGACAACACTGTCAGTCTTCACCTTTGACCTTTGTGAAATGGAAGCAATGAGCGAGGAGAAACCCTAGGTAAAGATCAACCAGGAGATAGAGTACCAACGAATCAAACTAAATTTCCACAGGTCATTCCCTCCCTCTCTCTTTCTGTCTCTCCCTCCCTCCATCTTTCTGTCCCTCCCTCTCTCCCTCCCTCTCTCTTCCTGTCCCTCGCTCTCTCCCTCCCTCTCTCTTTCTGTCCCTCCCTCTTTCCCTCCCTCCCTCTCTTTCTGTCCCTCCCTCTTTCCCTCCCTCCCTCTCTTTCTGTCCCTCCCTCTCTCCCTCTCTTTCTGTCCCTCCCTCTCTTTCTGTCCCTCCCTCCCTCCCTCTCTTTCTGTCCCTCCCTCTCTTTCTGTCCCTCCCTCTCTCCCTCTCTTTCTGTCCCTCCCTCTCTCCATTCCTCTCTCTTCCTGTCCCTCCCTCTCTCCCTCCCTCTCTCTTCCTGTCCCTCCCTCTCTCCCGCCCTCTCTTTCTGTCCCTCCCTCTCTCTTTCTGTCCCTCCCTCCCTCTCTCTCTGTCCCTCCCTCTCTTCATTCCTCTCTCTTCCTGTCCCTCCCTCTCTCCCTCCCTCTTCCTGCCCTCCCTCTCTCCCGCCCTCTCTTTCTGTCCCTCCCTCTCTCTTTCTGTCCCTCCCTCCCTCTCTCTCTGTCCCTCCCTCTCTTCATTACTCTCTCTTCCTGTCCCTCCCTCTCTCCCTCCCTCTCTTTCTGTCCCTCCCTCTCTCTTCCTGTCCCTCCCTCTCTCTCTCCCTCCCTCTCTCTTTATGTCCCTCCCTCTCTCCCTCTCTCTCTCTTTCTGTCCCTCCCTCTCTCCCTCTTTCTGTCCCTCCCTCCCTCTCTCTTTCTGTCCGTCCCTTTCTCCCTCCCTCTCTCCCTCCCTCTCTTTCTGTCCATCCCTCCCTCTCTCTTTCTGTCCCTCCATCCCTCCCTCTCTTTCTGTCCATCCCTCCCTCTCTTTCTGTCCATCCCTCCCTCTCTCTTTCTGTCTCTCCCTCCCTCTCTCTTTCTGTCTCTCCCTCCCTCTCTCTTTCTGTCCCTCCCTCCATCTCTCCCTCCCTCAGATTTGACAGGAGGGCTCACAGAATTTCAATTATCTTTTTTCATCTCTGAGGAATCAGACAGAGAAAGACTAACACACACACACGCACTCACAGAAACAAACACACACACACACACAGCTAATAAGCATGGATGGAACCACTACAGTGGAACCACAGGCTTTCTACATCACTAGCCCACCACAACCAAAATATCCCTGCCATTTCAAAACCATAAATGAACAAACCAAAAAGTACCAACAGTATGCATGAATGACTGTAAGTCACTTTAGATAAAAGCATCTGCTAAATGGCATATATTATATTATTATTATTAAAAACACAACATAGCTAAAACTCACCCTACAATAAGTGGATCCTAAGCCTAGACTAGAAATATTACATTTCTGCTATTAAATGATATTGTATAGAGTGCATTCGGAAAGTATTCCTTGACTTTTCCCTCATTTTGTTACATTACAGCCTTATTCTAAAATTGTTTTTTTTTCCCTCATCCATCTACACACAATACCCCATAATGACAAAGCAAACACAGGTTTGTACATTTTTTTGCCAAAAAATAAATAAATAAACGGAAATATCACATTTACATAAGGATTTACATATCACATTTACATCTGTGCCTCGACACAATCCTGTCTCGGAGCTCTACAGACAATTCCTTCGACCTCATGGCATGGTTTTTGCTCTGACATGCACTGTCAACTGTGGGACCTTATATAGACAGGTGTGTGCCTTTCCAAATCATGTCCAATCAACTGAATTTACCACAGGTGGACTCCAATCAAGTTGTAGAAACATCTCAAGGATGATCAATGGAAACAGGATGCACCTGAGCTCAACTGCGAGTCTCATAGCAAAGGGTCTGAATACTTATGTAAATAAGGTATCCGTTTTTTATTTTTTTTATACATTTGCAAACATTTCTAAAAACCTGTTTTCGCTTTGTCATTATGGGGTATTGTGTGTAGATTGATGAGGAAAAACATTAATTGAATCAATTTTAAAATAAGTCTGTAACGTAACAAAATGTGGAAAAAGTCAAGGGGTGTGAATACTTTCCGAATGCACTGTATACATAGAGTATTGAATAATGTCAATCTGTACACTGACTCTCCATTAGATCTGGAGGGGAGAATAACACACACACACACACACACACACACACACACCAACTAGGTATCACAGTCTCAAGTCAGAATGAGACGTTAATTCATGTTTCTTAAACGTCAAATTTCGAAGTTGTTATAAACGTCAAATTTCAAAGTGTTTAAGGTTAAGTTTAGGCATTAACTCTGAATGGTTAAGGTAAGGGTTAAGGTTAAGGACAGTCAAATGATCTAGAGGCCTCATGGGTGGAATGTTAATATTTTTCATAATTTCATAACTAATACACACAGAAAACCGGTGTTTCAATGTCAAACGGTTTTGTTATATTTCAGTCTTCTGTGATGTACAGTACCAGTCAAAAGTTTGGATACACCTATTCATTCAAGAGTTTTTTGTTATTTTTACTATTTTCTACCTTGTAGAATAAAAGTGAAGACATCAAAACTATGAAATAACAAATATGGAATCATGTAGTAACCAAAAAGTGTGAAAAAAATCAAAAATGTATTTTAGATTTTAGATTCTTCAAAGTAGCCACCCCTTGCCTTAATGAGAGCTTTGCACACTCTTGGCATTCTCTCAACCAGCTTCACCTGGAATGCTTTTCCAACAGTCTTGAAGGAGTTCCCACATATGCTGAGCACTTGTTGGCTGCTTTCCTTCACTCTAAGGTCCAACTCATCCCAAACCATCTCAATTGAGGTCGGGTGATTGTGGAGGCCAGGTCATCTGATGCAGCACTCCATCACTCTCCTTCTTGGTAAAATAGCCCTTACACAGCCTGGAGGTGTGTTTTGGGTCATTGTCCTGTTGAAAAACAAATGATAGTCCCACTAATCCCAAACCAGATGGGATGGCGTATCGCTGCAGAATGCTGTGGTAGCCATGCTGGTTAAGTGTGCCTTGAATTCTAAATAAATAACAGACAATGTAACCAGCAAAGCACCCCCACACCATAACACCTCCTCCTCCATGCTTTACGGTGGGAAATACACTTGCAGAGATCATCTGTTCACCCACACTGCGTCTCACAAAGACACAGCGGTTGGAACCAAAAATCTCCAATTTGGCCTCCAGACCAAAGGACAGATTTCACCGGTCTAATGTCCATTGCTCATGTTTCTTGGCCCAAGCAAGTCTCTTCTTCTTATTGTTGTCCTTTAGTGGTGGTTTCTTTGCAGCAATTCGACCATGAAGGCCTGATTCACGCAGTCTCCTCTGAACAGGATGTTGAGATGTGTCTGTTACTTGAACTCTGTGAAGCATTTATTTGGCCTGCAATTTCTGAGGCTGGTAACTCTTATGAACTTATCATCTGCAGCAGAGGTAACGCTGGGTCTTCCTTTCCTGTGGCGGTCCTCATGAGAGCCAGATTCATCATAGCATATCAAAGTTCTTGAAATGTTCTGGATGGACTGACCTTCATGTCTTAAAGTAATGATGGACTGTTGTTTCGCTTTGCTTATTTGAGCTGTTCTTGCCATAATATGGACTTGGTCTTTTACCAAATAGGGCTATCTTCTGTATCACAGTTGGGATGGAATCCATTTACAGTGCGGCAAGGACCACTGAGTCCCAACTAGGAATACACAGAGGCTCACACAAACACACACACACACACACTCCCCTCCACACACACACAGACAGACTCCTACATGTACAGTATGTGCTCATACATAGGCTATGCACGCTGTGTGTCCCCGTGCATATATGGTTGTGAGCGAGAGAGAAGAGACAGAACATATCCATGTCACATGTCTTCTCCAGGATAAATCAGTGATACAGTAAAACATCTGTAAAGATGACGGTGAGTCAGCGAAGAGAGAGAATCTCTTACTGCTCTGTTCAAAGACAAACAACCACATAGAGGAAGCAATGGACTCTGTAGTGCCTTCACATCAGAGAGAAACGACAGAGCAGGAAGAAGGATATAAGGAAAGAAAGAGAGTCATTTTTCAATAGATGACAAGAGGTGCTATTGAGAGGTACTTGAGAGGTGTGAAGAAAGAGAGTAGTGGTCCTTGCACGGGGTGACATAGTTAAACAGTATCAGTGTGTAGTGTGTGTGTGTGTGTAGTGTGTGTGTGTGTGTGTGTGTGTGCAGCGTGTGTGTGAGATACTGACCTGTAGTACCTTACAGCGGTCTGAAGAGCAGTCTATGTTCTCACAGGGTTGGTACATGCCCAGGGTCACACAGTTGAGTAATATCACCATTATACTGCAGCGCTCAAACCACGTAGAGACACCAGGGTTAAGGATAATACACAGTACAGAGAGACTGGATTAACAGAATATAGAGACTGGATTAACAGGACAGAGAGACTGGATTAACAGAATATAGAGACTGGTTTAACAGGACAGAGAGACTGGATTAACAGAATATAGAGACTGGATTAACAGGACAGAGAGACTGGTTTAACAGGACAGAGAGACTGGATTAACAGAATATAGAGACCGGATTAACAGGCCAGAGAGACTGGATTAACAGGACAGAGAGACTGGATTAGCAGGACAGAGAGACTGGATTAGCAGGACAGAGAGGCTGGATTAGCAGGACAGAGAGACTGGATTAACAGGACACAGAGACTGGATTAACAGGACACAGAGACTGGATTAACAGGACAGAGAGACTGGATTAACAGGACAGAGAGACTGGATTAACATGACAGAGAGACTGGATTAACAGGACAGAGAGACTGGATTAACAGGACAGAGAGACTGGATTAACATGACAGAGAGACTGGATTAACAGGACAGAGAGACTGGATTAACAGGACAGAGAGACTGGATTAACATGACAGAGAGACTGGATTAACAGGACAGAGAGACTGGATTAACAGGACACAGAGACTGGATTAACAGGACAGAGAGACTGGATTAACAGGACAGAGAGACTGGATTAACATGACAGAGAGACTGGATTAACAGGACAGAGAGACCGGATTAACATGACAGAGAGACTGGATTAACAGGACAGAGAGACTGGATTAACAGGACAGAGAGACTGGATTAACAGGACAGAGAGACTGGATTAACAGGACAGAGAGACTGGATTAACAGGACAGAGAGACTGGATTAACATGACAGAGAGACTGGATTAACAGGACAGAGAGACTGAATTAACAGGACAGAGAGACTGGATTAACTGGACATACACTGTAGTGACTGAAAGACTACTGTTTTATATAGTCTCTATAATTAGGGCCCTGTGTTTTGGTTAATCATGTCACATGCCATTAAATTGTTAAAAATGTTGGTCTAATTCTGATTTCTGTAAAAGGCTTAAAATAAAGGTTAAAATCCAAGACATGTGACATGAGCTAAGGTCAATGTCTGCGCCCGCGGAAATCTAATTAGCATAATACAAACATCTAGAGATATGTTTTTTCCATTGGATGCGCCTCAAATTAGTCAGGTGGAACCACAGACAACAACAGGACCCTATAATAACACTTTAGTCAGGTGGAACCACAGACAATAACAGGACCCTATAGTAACACTTTAGTTAGGTAGAACCACAGACAACAACAGGACCCTATAGTAACACTTTAGTCAGGTGGAACCACAGACAATAACAGGACCCTATAGTAACACTTTAGTTAGGTAGAACCACAGACAACAACAGGACCCTATAGTAACACTTTAGTTAGGTGGAACCACAGACAACAACAGGATGAGTAGTATACATTGTATTTATAGAGTAGTATACATTGTTGAAGTTAGCTCAAACCACACACAGGATCATACATAGATAGAGACTGAAATACTAGGCTATAGTCTTTAGTAAAGACTCTTTGAAAATGTCTCAATATATATTGAATATATTTAAATGAAAAAGTAGAAAAACTCTAAATCTGGAGAGAGAGAGAGAGAGAGAGAGAGAGAGAGAGAGAGAGAGAGAGAGAGAGAGAGAGAGAGCAAGGGAGAGATACATTTTCATGAACCAACTAGCTAATACATTAATGTATAGTCATTTATAGGAAGCGATTGGTGTCAGAAAAGATAGTAAGAGACAGAGAGAGAAAATTGAATTGAATTGAATTGAGAAAGAGAGAAAGGGGGAGAGAGAGAGAGAGAGAGAGAGAGAGCGAGAGAGAAAAAAGAAAGAATTGGGGAGAGAGAGAGAGAGAGAGAGAGAGAGATCCAGACGTAGAAAAAAGAACAGCTAGAGAATCACAAGAATGAAACATCCCAGCAGTTCTTTGAAGTGTGACAGTGAGATATTGAACATGCTTCCCAAATGGCACCCTATTCCCTATATAGTACACTGGTCAAAAGTAGTGCACTATGTAGGGAATAGGGTGTAATTTGGGATGCATCAACTGAATATGCATTGTGGTGTTGAGGAGCTGTGGATGAATACAAACACATAAAGAGGTATTTAATAGTCCAGTGGGCCAAATCACGCTATGGGGGATTAATTAATACAAAGGCCCTGCTCTAATGCGTCTCTGCTCTCCATCGCTGCCGGAACTACTTCCAACCCTTCAGGGGGAACGGGGTTTAAAACACAGAGGAGGAGGAACATAAAGAAGAAGCTGTTGCTGTTTGACTTCTGGATGGAATAAAATATGCTCTTTTCATTTTATTTTCTATACTTCTCACATTTTCATATGAAAAGGAGGAGGAGAAGTACGGACCATGAAGTAATACACAATACAGGGACAAATCCTTTCTTCAGATTTATGAGCACAGCCCAAAGTCCCATATTAACCTGTTCATTACCATGAATGGATGATTTGTTTGGACGTCTCAAGTACATATAATAGGCTATACATTTGAAATTAGGATTGTGGCCACAACATTACTGGAATCCTGTGTATTAGATCAGTAGAATCATGTGTACTACATCAGTGATTTCTGTGTATTAATTCAGTAGAATCCTGTGTATTACATCACTAGAATCCTGTGTATTACATCTGTGGAATCCTGTGTATTACATCAGTAAAATCATGTGTATTACATCTGTGGAATCCTGTGTATTACATCTGTGGAATCCTGTATATTACATCTGTGGAATCCTGTGTATTACATCAGTAGAATCCTGTGTATTACATCAGTAGAATCATGTGTATTCCATCAGTGGAATCCTGTGTATTACATCACTGATTCCTGTGCATTACATCACTGATTCCTGTGTATTACATCAGTGATTGCTGTGTATTACATCAGTGATTCCTGTGTATGATCCTGTATCACTTACTTGATGTTCACACACGCACGAACGCACATGCGTACAAAGCACACTCACACATTTAAATTAGCGGCATTTAAAGGGAAATATCCAGAGCTCTGAAGAACATTTTTCATTGACATCACAACAGATCTATGATACAGTACAATGTATCACAACATATCTATAATACAGTACAATGTAACAGATCTATGACACAGTACAATGTATCACAACAGATCTATGATACAGTACAATGTAACAGATCTATGATACAGTACAATGTATCACAACAGATCTATGATACAGTACAATGTAACAGATCTATGATACAGTACAATGTATCACAACAGATCTATGATACAGTACAATGTATCACAACAGATCTATGATACAGTACAATGTAACATATCTATGATACAGTACAATGTATCACAACAGATCTATGATACAGTACAATGTATCACAACAGATCTATGATACAGTACAATGAAACAGAGCTATGATACAGTACAATGTATCACAACAGATCTATGATACAGTACAATGAAACAGAGCTATGATACAGTACAATGTAACAGATCTATGATACAGTACAATGTAACAGGTCTATGATACAGTACAATGAAACAGAGCTATGATACAGTACAATGTAACAGATCTATGATACAGTACAATGTAACAGATGTACAAGGAGACATGAGGGAAAAGGTCTAGAGGGGAAAGATACATTTTCCCTCTCTTTCTCCCTCTCTCCTTAATCTCTCCTTCTGCATTCTCCCTCTCATTCTCTCTCTCCCTCTATTCAACTTTATCTTTCTGTCAAAGTCAGTGAAAATGAAGGCATTGAGCCTTCGAGCTAATGCTATATAGTGATAATCTATGTCACGTGCACACACACACACACATACACACACACACACACACACACACACACACACACACTCCCTCCTTGTGGGACAAAACAATTTATTCCCATTCCAAATCCTATTTTCCCTAAACCTTTAACCCTAACCTTAACCCTAAACCTAACTAAACCTAACTCCTAACCCTAAACCTAACCCCTAAGCCTAAAATACTGTAGCCTTGACTGGCGAAAAGTCTCCACTTGTAAGAATGTTTATTTTTTTACTATTCTTGTGAGGACTTCTGGCCCCACAAGGATAGTAAAACCAAAAACACACAAACACACACACGTCCATTTGAAAATAGTGTGACCACATCTCCAACTCTCTAGGCTGAATTCCAATCTAGCAGTCCCTGATTCTTATAAGGTCCCAGCTGCCTTTCTCTCTCTCTCTCCCTCACTATCTTTTTTTTTCTCTCTCTCTCCCTCTCTGTTTCTCTCTCTCTCTCTCTCCTTCCCCCACTTTCCCTCGTTCAAAATGTGCAAACGCTTCAAAAATCGTTCTCTGAAAAATGAGTCAATTAGAGGCTTGGAGGAACTTTTCCTTTCCCTCTCTTTCTCAATCTTTCTTCCCCCTCTGACTCCATTTCTTTGACTCACTCTCTCTCTCTCTCCCTCCCACCCTCTCATTGTCTCTCTCCCCCACCCTCTCATTCTCTCCCTCTCTTCACCTCTCTCTCTCTAATAGCACCCCACCGTAGTAACCTAACCTCCCAGGGAGTAAAATGTTCACTAACTCCTTCAGTTTTTCTATCAGTTCCGATTGAGAGTACAAATCTGTATAACAATCATGACTAAAAATAACACTTAATGAAGACTGAGTCAAAGTGTTTCTCAAACAATCCTTCCGTTTTTCACACTCAAGGAGGACAATGATTGCACAGCTACATTACACATAGCACACTTGTGACTCACTGTATTGAAAAGCACTGGAGCCTTGAGATCGGTTAGGGCCTTGAAAGCACAAAAACAATACTCCGTTAGAAAACAAAACCAGCATTTTCAGATTTTAAGTAGCAGAAAAAGGCTTGTGTTTAAGTATTGCAGAAGGAGGAGGAGGAGGAAGAGGAGGAGGAGGGAGGAGGAAGAGGAGGAGAAGGAGGAGAAGGAGGAGGGAATTGCATAGAGGTTTAGCTTTGCGATCAGTTATGCCTTGAAATAACAGTACCACAATACTCCATTAGAAAACAAAACCAACATTTGAAGACTTATATCATACCACCTGCAGACCAGGATACACGGCTGGAAGGTGTATAAAGCATTGATATTGGTGAGGTAAAAGAGGAGGAGAAGGAGGGAAGGATGTGTAGTTCAGCTTTGTGATCAAGTAGGCCAGTGGTAGGTAACCCTGGTCCTGGAGGGCCGCAGACACTTCATATTATTGATTTAATCGACCTGGAAGACCAGGTGTGTTGAAGTTAGGCAACTGAACAGATCAATTAGCTCAGTTGGTCAGGTGTGGTGCCTAGTTGGAACAAAATCCTGCAGTACCTGCGGCACTCCAGGAACAGGGTTGCCTACCCCTGAAGTAGGCCTTGAAAGCACAATACCACACTACTCCATTAAAAACAAAAACATATCGTATCATACCACTTACAGACTAAGATAAGAAGCTTGAAGCTGCAGAAGGCATTGATATTGGTGAGGTACAGAGGGTGGTGCAGGGTGTGGAGAGGAGGGTATAGAAGTTACAGCTGGGGGTAGATTACTTTTTAACATATCACAGCATGTCTGCACTTTAAGTTTTACTCAATCTCTCCATTTCTCTCTCTCTTTTATTGTTACCAAAGAGACACAGAAGAAACAACAATGCCCCAGATCTCCATGGCAACCCATCAACTATTAAGTAAAGCTAAATCCGTTACGTATATGTGTGTGCATGCCTGCGTGTGTGTGTGTGTGTGTGCGTGTGTGCGTGTGTGTGCGAGAGAGAGACTGTATCTAATACTGTGCCCAAGGGGGTATGAAATATGCTTCGATGTCATTAGCTATCCTCTGTAGAGCCAGCATGTCTTCCAACACATCCCAAATGGCACCCTATTCAGTGCACTACTTTTGACTAGGGCCCATAGGGATCTGGTCAAAAGTAGTGCACTTAACAGAGGTGGGACAAAGTCATTGTTATGCAAGTCACAAGTAAGTCTCAAGTCTTTGCCCTCGAGTCCCGAGTCAAGTCGAGTCAAAGATGAGGCAAGTCCCAAGTCGAGTCAAAAGTCAAAGCCATCAAGTCTCAAGTCGAGTCCAAAGTCCTACATTTTAGTTTCGAGTCATTTCAAGTCCTCTTAGCAAGCCTTTGCAAGTCATTACAAGTCCTCGTATAAGTCTTCTCGTACATAAGGCGCAAGTCCAAGTCAAGTCACGAGTCATTGATGTTAAAGTCCAAGTCGAAGTTGCAAGTCTTTGTACATTTTGTCGAAGTCGAGTCTGAAAGTCATCAAATCCATGACTCGAGTCCGACTCGAGTCCAAGTCACATGACTTCGAGTCCACACCTCTGGTGCACTATATAGGGAATAGGGTGACATTTGGGAGGCAGCCTCTTCTATTCTCATTCACATTGGCAGCATCTCATTTTCTTTCCAACATTTTGGATGGCTCAAAATGGCTGCCAAGTATCTGCATGATTCTATGGGAATGATAGGTCATGTCTTGTCAATATAAATGACGTGGGGTCATGTCTTGTCCTGAACTGTCATGGGATATCACACACTGTAATGCTCCACATCCTTTGATGTCCCCGTCTGCTACTTCAAGGTTTGTAGTAGTATGCTTGACAGACAGACACACATGCGCACACACACACACACACGTTCGGTTCTAAAGGTCATTTTGACTGGTAGTATGACATCCATTGACAGCAGGTCCCATGGCCTGTATGCTGATACGATGACACACACCCACCTGCAGAATAGACAAACACTCAGGACGTCTCTGATGTAATGACAGGACATTTTCCAGGATCCTCCTCCCCCTAGGCTCTCTGGGACCATTCCCAGTGAGTACTATGATTAGCCACTCAGCAGTGGGGGAGGGCAAAGGAGCTATGGACATCTATAGATACACACACACCTTCTCTTATTCTATGTTCATAGATTTCCAACTGGTTCTCTAACTAGCTACTGGTTCTCTGACTAGCTACTGGTTCTCTGACTAGCTACTGATTCTCTGACTAGCTACTGGTTCTCTGACTAGCTACTGGTTCTCTGACTAGCTACTGGTTCTCTGACTAGCTACTGGTTCTCTAACTAGCTACTGGTTCTCTGACTAGCTACAGGTTCTCTGACTAGCTACTGGTTCTCTGACTAGCTACTGGTTCTCTGACTAGCTACTGGTTCTCTGACTGTTACACAAGCTTGGATATATAAGTGTTAGAACCTAACCATACAGTAGTAGTAGTAGTAGTGTACATGTGGTGCGGTGGGCGGCTTTGAAGGACTGGATATGAACCACAGAGTTCAACTCAGGACGATAATACTACAGCACATCAGAGAGGAATACCTGAGAGAGAGACAGACAGAATGTTCAAACCAAAATCAAATCACATTGTATTGGTCACATACACATATTTAGCAGATGTTATTGCGGGTGTAGCGAAATGCTTGAAAGTATGAGAACATACTGAACATACATCTGCATTGCTTGCTGTTTGGGTTTTAGGCTGGGTTTCGTATAGCACTTTGTGACATCTGGTGATGTAAACAGGGCTTATAAATACATTTGATTGAAAGAGATTTGGAGACTAGAGAGGAATATAGAGAGAGAGAGATAGTGAGAATGACAGAGGAAAGCAAGAGAGCTGTGGACACAAGGGAGAAAGAAACACGCGCTGGCTTGCTAAGCGGACCCTAGTGGAGCGAGTTAGTTGTGTAAGGTGAGTAGTTGAATTCGTCTGTGAGCTATGTATCTTCATTTATAGGCTATTTTATGTTTTATTTAGATGAGTGTACATACCGATGGCGCTGTACAGGTCCGGATCAATACACTCGTTTGTGTTTATATTTTTGTACATAGTTAATAATCAAACATTTCAAACAAATGTCTCTTTATAAACTTTTGTCTGTTTAATGTTAGCTGTTAATTTGTGATTGTTCATTTGACTTGCTCTAGCAATGTTAAAGGCTCAGTGCAGTCCTGTGTTTTTTATACACTGACTATACCAAACATTAGTAACACCTTCCAAATATTTAGTTGCACCACACTCCCTTACTACCATACCCCGTTCAAAAGGCATTTCAATCTTTTGTCTTACCCATGGCAAACATACACAATCCATGTCTCAATTGTCTCAAGGCTTAAAAATCCTTATTTACCTGTCTCCTCCCCTTCATCTACACTGATTGATGTGTATTTAACAAGTAACATCAATAAGGGATCATAGCTTTAATCTGGATTCACCTGGTCAGTCTATGACATGGAAAGAGCAGGTGTTCTTAATGTTTTGTATACTCAGTGTATATTTCCACACAATGAGGTTGTAATAATACTGTGAAATTGTAATTTAGTATAACAGATGTCTGTAGATAATAGGCAGAATCTACCGCCCTCCCAGAGCTGATTTGTGAAGATGCTGGAGACAAAAGGCAAAACTGAAGAAACAGGAAAAAGTCTCTGCACACTTCCAGTCAGATGCACATTTCTTTAATTGTGGCTGAGCTTTCTGATGAAGGTCGACTGCTCAGCCACAATTAAATATATTTGCATCTGACTGGAAGTGTGCAGAGACTTTTTCCTGTTTCTCCAGCATAAGAAAAGACCGCCTGAAATGTCAGCCTGTTTTGGTGGGATAAAGTTTTGGCCTGCCTGGTGACATCACAGGTGGGAAATTAGTTAATAGACCAATAAGAAAGAGAGTTCCAAACCTCTCTGCCAATAACAGCTAGTTTTTAGTTTCCCCCTACCCACTCAGAAGGTCCTAGCAAAATTCTTGCTTAAGAAATTGCTCCTTGCTAAAAAGCAATTTTTTGACCTGGTGACTGACACACACACATACACACACTTTAAACAACCTATGCTCTGAGTGGGCGCAGTGGTCTAAGGCACTGCATTGCAGCTGCTAACTGTGCCACTAGAGATCCTGGTTCGAATCCAGGCCTGTCGCAGCTGGACGCGACTGGGAGACTCATGGGCAAGCGCACAATTGGTCCAGGGTAGTAGGGAGGGAATGGCCGGCAGGGATGCTAGCTCAGTTGATAGAGCATGGAGTTTGCAACGCCAGGGTGGTGGGTTCGTTTCCCACACGGGGGGGCCAGTATAAAAAAATATATATGTATTCACTAACTGTAAGTAGCTCTGGATAAGAGCGTCTGCTAAATGATTCAAAATGTAAATGTTAGAGAACCCCTCTTTCAAAGTCAAATTAATGGGCAACTTCACATTTTTATACATGACCCAAAGCATGATGGGATTTTAATTGCTTAATTAAGGATCCACACCTATGTGGAAGCACCTGTTTTCAATATACTGTGTATCCTCATTTACTCAAGTTGTTCCTTTATGTTGGCAGTTACCTGTTTATTTCCCATGCCAATAAAGCTCCTTTGAATTGAATTTAGAGAGAGAGAGGGAGAGAGCTATCCATCTCACGCTATTTGGCCCCATTCCTCTCACTCAACCCTCCTCCCTTAAATCCTACCTTAAAGGATTCTAAAACTCCTCTGAGACTGAGTACACAAGTTAAATAATTTTCCATCCCTTCTCCATCTCTTCATCATCCTTAACCAATGTCAAGGTCCCCTTCAGTAGCCCATCAGTATAAGTCCGAACCTCCAAGCTCCTCCCTTGTTCCTGTGAACAGGAAGTAGTCACTAGTGAGATCAGCAGTGTTATGAAGCATTCCCGGAGTGTAAACATTTCGGTCACTGCTGAGTCACCGCTAACCGAGGATGAGCGTTGGCGGCTCTGTTGTTTTCATAAGTTGAATGAATGAATTAATGTTCTCTCTCTCTCTCCATCTCCCCTCTCTGTCTATTACTCTCTCACTTTCTCTCTGCTATCTCTCTCTTTTTCTCTCCCCTATGTCTTTAATCTTTCTCTCTCCCTGTCTCATTCTCCCTCTCGCTTTCTTTTCGCTCTCCTCTCTTTATCCCTCACTCTCTCTCTACACACCATCTCTCTCACACACACACACAAAGTCAAACACACCACGGTGAGTGTGATCCCTGTTTTTTGCTGCAGCACGTTGCCACAGCAACAGGGCCTAGTTTGACTTGAGGAATCCAAGAGGCCTTGGCCACCTGTGGAGAGAGAGAGAGAGAGAGAGAGAGAGAGAGAGAGAGAGAGAGAGAGAGAGAGAGAGAGAGAGAGAGAGAGAGAGAAAGAAAAGAAGAACCCCCCTCCCTCTCTTCTCTCCCTATTCTCCTCCTCCCTTACTTGTCAGGTGGTTGTAGACTTAAAATAACCAGAAAGAGCCATTTATTTCCCCTAAATCTAATAGCTGAAAAAGGGACTATAAGATAAAACATTCTAACTCTAGACTCAGAGTCCACTAGATGAGGTATAGTATAGTAGTAGTTTCCCCAGTTTCTATTGACTCAGAGTCCACTAGATGAGGTATAGTATAGTAGTAGATGCTCCAGTTTCTATAGACTCAGAGTCCACTAGATGAGGTATAGTATAGTAGTAGTTGCTCCAGTTTCTATAGACTCAGAGTCCATAGATGAGGTGTGTAGTATAATAGTAGTTGCTCCAGTTTCTATAGACTCAGAGTCCACTAGATGAGGTGTAGTATAGTAGTAGTTGCTCCAGTTTCTATAGACTCAGAGTCCACTAGATGAGGTGTAGTATAATAGTAGTTGCTCCAGTTTCTATAGACTCAGAGTCCACTAGATGAGGTATAGTATAGTAGTAGTTGCTCCAGTTTCTATAGACTCAGAGTCCACTAGATGAGGTGTAGTATAGTAGTAGTTGTTCCAGTTTCTATAGACTCAGAGTCCACTAGATGAGGTATAGTATAGTAGTAGCTCCAGTTTCTATAGACTCAGAGTCCACTAGATGAGGTATAGTATAGTAGTAGTTTCTCCAGTTTCTATAGACTCAGAGTCCACTAGATGAGGTGTAGTATAGTAGTAGTTTCTCCAGTTTCTATAGACTCAGAGTCCACTAGATGAGGTATAGTATAGTAGTAGTTTCTCCAGTTTCTATAGACTCAGAGTCCACTAGATGAGGGTATAGTATAGTAGTAGTTGCTCCAGATCGAGGTGACAAATGCTTTAGAGTCCTAATGAGTACGAATGAAGCAACACGCTGCAGCTACTGAGAAAATACCACAGTCCACTGCGACAGAGAGTTGGTTGGGAGGTGGAGAGAAGAGCGACGAGAGAGAGACGGAGAGAGAGAGAGAGAGAGAGCCAAGGAGAGAGAGAGACAGAGAGAGAGAGCGACAGAGAGAGAGAGAGCGACAGAGAGAGAGAGAGACCGAGAGAGACAGAGAGGGTTGTGGTGAACGACATTGACTCCTATAGCTCATGTTGAGCCCTGCTGGAGATCTGACATACCTGTCTCTACACATCACTGTCAAATCATACCACAGCTATAACTCCTTCTCCTCTCCCTCCCTCTCTCCCCTCATCTCTCTCTACCTTCTTAGTTCCTAACTCACTTCTCCTTTCTCTTCATCTCCCCTCCCTCCCATCATTCCTATCATTTAAACAATTTACAACTATCACTCCATTGCCCTCCTCCCTCCCTCCTCCCTTTCCCCCTCCTCATTCCCTCCCGCTCTCTCTACCTAGAACATTTTACCTTCCAATCAGTGGCTGAAGGAAACCATATCGAAGAGATTTATTGCCTGTTTTGCGATAGAGTGAGTAGAGTTGGAGAGAGAGCGAAAACTACGACAGGTAAATCATCATTTCTGCTAACAAGAAGCACTAAGGTTTTCATGGGAACATTTGTCACTTTTTTGGTGACACTGTATTTCCTAAATTGGGCCGATCATCACACACACACACACACACACGTGCTGTCCCAGCAGTGCCAGTGAAGCTGTTCCCACAGGAACGCTATGCAGATAACGATCGTCAGGGACAACCATGTAGACAGTCTGACAACGTTATTTTACCTCTCTAAGACTAGAATGTGTGCATGTCCCTCACTCCCCTCTCTCTCTTCCTCCTTCCGCTCTCTTCCCTCCCTTCACCCTTCACCCTTTCCCTCTGTCCTTTGTGTGGCTCAGTTGTTAGAGCATTGAGCTTGCAATGTCAGGGTTGTGGGTTTGAATCTCGCTGGGGCGCACTTTTTGAAAATGTATTGTTGATTACCATTGCTTAAAGTGTCATATAGTATGTGATGATACTCTGGATATACTGTGTGTACTTTGATCAACATGTCTTTCCCTAGTATATATAAGATATAAACAGGTAACAATGTTACTATGGCAAGAGAACCTCAGTGTAACTGCCTTCAACAGCCTCCAACTACCTCCAGCTACCTTCAGCTGCCTTCAACTCAGGGCGACATGTGGGCAACCCAGAGTTTTTTGGCTGGACATAACACATGCACACACACACGACACACACACACACACACACACACACACACACATACACACAGTCTAAACTAAACTCATAAACACACCAGCGGGAGATCAAGCCACCCGTCCTGGCGGGACCACGGAACTTCCAGGATCGACCATGGCGATGATGCCGGCTGTGAGGCGACCGGGGGAGACCAAAACAACAGAAAAGAGAGAGCGCGAAAAGACGAAGAAATTAGAGGAGGAAAAGAGGAGGAAAACACATCAGAGGTGATGCTAATGATGGTGGGAGGCAGGTGATGTGTCTGCCTTTAACACACACACACACACACACACCGGTCCAGAAACCTGCTGTGTTAAGTGCAGGGCTGCTGGGTTCTCTTGAAGGCTGATGCTCAACCTTGGCTGACCCCTAACCACCTGCACACACACACAGGCACACACACATTTCCCACACACACAGGCACACACACACTTTTCCACACATACACAGTACACACACACACACACACACCTGCACAGGGGCCAGCTACATAGAGCTGTGTGTTATTTCAGCACCAACTGCCACAGCGGGCCTCACCTGGCTGATGATAATTTCGGTTGGCATCCACCACAAGAGCATGCAGACTGAAGCTACAGACCTAACAGCAGGGGGCGACCTGGAGTATATACACTCTGAAATCATAGCATTATCTGTACTAATTATCTCTCTATGTGGATCATAATTCCATTTGCAAGTTCAACTGGGTATTTTCAAACTTGGTTGGCCTTCTGTTATTTCAAGGCAACGATAAAGAATAACTGCCAAATACAAGTCAATGTGATGAAAACTCACTATGCAGACGCAGTTCAGTCATGCCTCTAAATTCACAGGGTTTTCTATGCTTGGTTGCTGTTCCGCTATTGCAAGGTTTACCAAAGATAATGAAACATGGTCAATTATTACCACTGGTTAAAAATATCTGGTGTTCCCTAAGGGTCAGTGTAATTCCAATACCCAACGCTCAATGTCCCTTAATTATGCCCTGAGGGGAGATGGAAAAACAGCAAACTCCAACCAATACTACTCCATCAGGTAAAAAAAATCTGGTGTGGGTCCAATACCCAACACAATGTTGTCCTGAGGGACAACCCAACTCCAGCTAATATTACTCCTAGGATGCGTCCCAAATGGCACCATATTATCTATATAATGAGCAACATTTATACTAGAACCTTATGGACCCTGATCAAAACTAGTGCCCTATAAATCCATTTAAGACACACCCCTAATCAATGAAGGCCCGGTCACTATTGTGCGATACTAATGGTATTATTGATGTTATTGATCTATGAGTTAAAGGACCCCAGACATAAAACACCATTGGAGGGCTGGAACCCTTAGAGTTTTCTGGAGTTGTTGTCATTGACACGTAGAATGGGTCAATTGATTTATTACAGCCAAATTAGACAAATTACTGTGTGTGTGTTTGTGTGTGTGTGTGTGTGTGTGTGTGTGTGTGTGTATGTGTGCATGCATGCATGCCCTTAGGAAATGAAGTTGCTAACTTAATTTGTCCCATAGTAAATGAAGTTAACCCCTTTTTGACCATGAAGGGAAGATAGGTCAAGGGTAACCAAGACCTTTGGGGGTGAAACTAGATATTGATGGAAATCCAAATCATAGGCAAGCAGAAGTTTTGGAGTCATCTGTGTGACAGAGAGATAGAAGAGGACAAAATGAGAGAGTAGAGAGATAGATGTAGAAATGGACAGAGCGAGGGAATGAAAGAGAGAGGGAGAGAGTGACTAGTTGGTGTGCAGAATTGTACCACTGTCTACAGTCTCCACCCCTTCCAAATCTCTCTTTCTCCATGTCTGACCTTTCAACGCTCCCCTAGTCTGCTACAGAAACAGATGGAAGCAATCACCTCCGACAGGTGTCATCAAATCACCAAAATCAAAGTTGAGTTGTGAGCCCCGACACTAGCCCTCTGTTTTATGGAGCTATTTAATTTGTCAAGGCAATTGGCCACGTTGGTGTGTGTGAGTGTGTGTGTGTGTGTATGTGTTGTGTTATACTATGAGTGTTTCTGCCAGAGTCTAGACATAGCATTATGCTTAACTGGGAAGTTTAAGGTTTATAATTATTATGAATGGTTGATACTGTGTAGGAATATCTCATGAGTTTAGAGCAATGCAAACATGCTGTTAAATAAAGTGTGCTCTATTAGCTGAACTATAAAATATATATACAGGTACATTGCAAAGCTTATAGGACTGGGAATACGCTGTCTTTGAGAACCTAACTCCATCTGCATCCCAAATGGAACCCTATTCCCTATTTAGTGCACTACTTTTGACCAGAGCCCTATAGGCCAATTGGTAGAGCATGGCGCTTGTAATGCCAGGGTAGTGGGTTCGATCCCCGGGACCACCCATACATAAAAATGTATGCACACATGACTGTAAGTCGCTTTGGATAAAAGCGTCTGCTAAATGGCATATTATTATAATATTAAAAAGTAGTGCTCTAAATAGAGAATAGGGTGCCATTTGAGCAGCTTTCTTTGAGTATATAACTCAATGGGTGGGCATCGTATCTTTCCTCTATTTGGAATAGAAACATGACATCCCTTCCTTCATCTCCCCTCTCTCCACCTTATCCCGTTTCCCCAGGAGTCACATCCCTGTCATTGATTCTTCCTCTCTCTCTCTCTCTCTCCTCTCTCTCTCTCTCTCTCTCTCTCTCTCTCTCTCTCTCTCTCTCTCTCTCTCTCTCTCTCTCTCTCTCTCTCTATGTGGTGTAAAACAGAGCTTTAGCCCGTCTTCATCTCTCCTTCCCCGCTGGTTTCAATATTACATCTCCGTGGAGATTGATTCTCAGCTCTGGTTGAATACTGAATGCTGTTTAACACAGGTCTATGCTGTCGCTGCATGGGGTTCTCTAACCAGAGAAAATTGGTTATTCTAGCAGAAATAGGGAAAATTGTGCTATTTGAGAGTTATGAGAGTATAACATTTAAAGGGGAAATCTGCAATTTAAATAATAACAAAGCTGGTCCCCGCCACTGTTTCAGTAAAAAGCTGGAGAAATGTAACCACTCTCAGATTCATACACAGAGCTATGGATGCAAGGACTGACCATCCATGACATCACAATGATAGTTAACTCACATTTTGAGGCTATATAGCGTTTGTTTACAAACATTGGAGTAAAACAGGGTTATATTTAGTTTCTGATGGGGTGCAACAGTTGAATTAAACTTTCTAAATTATATTCTTCAAGAATCAATGGGTACATAAAATGGATGTATCAACTGCAGATTACCCCTTCAAGAGACAGTTTCAGTTTGCTTCTCTCTCTGTCTCTTAGAAAGAAAGGGTCAACTCTCCAGGAGGAGACATGCACACTGTTCTAAAACACACACACACACACACACACACACACACACACACACACACACACACACACACAGCGCCTCAATGTCACTATGCAGTGGAAGCATTATCTCTGCTTCACACAGTAGAGCCGAGAATGAAAAGAAAGAAAGAGGGAACTATTCTATATTTTTTCATTCACTCCATTTTCTCTCTTGGCAGTGAGGCAGTTCTGACATTTAGGAAGTAGTGTTCACTGGGGAAAAGCAATCTATTGATGCAAGGCGTTGTTTAGGATTGAGGAAATGGAGAGGGAGAAAGAGGGAGGGAGAGAGAGGGTGAAGAAAGGGAGGGAGGGAACAAACCTTTAACTAAAATAGACTAGAAAAACTAAAGGGGAGGGAGGGAGGGAGGGAGGGAGGGAGGGAGTGAAGAAAGGGAGGGAGGGAACAAACCTTTAACTAAAATAGACTGGAAAAACTAAAGGATAGTACGTAAGGGGATTCAGAACATTTTAAAAGAGCAAGTAAAGTGTGGGGGGGCTATAAAGAGAGAGAGATAATGCCCTGTCTGTAGTTGTACATCAGCTTTAGTTTCTTTTAGCTATCTCTCTCTGTCTTTCTTTTGGATGCTATCTCTGCCTAGCTTTAGAGGCACTACTGTAGTCTGATTGGACCATATAAAAACCCCAGCTGATTTATGTAGAGAGAAGAGACTGCAGTCCTGCTGATCACTACGAAGACCTACTGTAGTCTGATTGGACCATATAAAAACCCCAGCTGATTTATGTAGAGGGAAGAGACTGCAGCCCTGCTGATCACTACGAAGACCTACTGTAGTCTGATTGGACCCTATAAAAACTCCAGCTGATTTATGTGGAGGGAAGAGACTGCAGTCCTGCTGATCACTACGAAGACCTACTGTAGTCTGATTGGACCCTATAAAAACCCCAGCTGATTTATGTGAAGGGAAGAGACTGCAGTCCTGCTGATCACTACGAAGACCTACTGTAGTCTGATTGGACCCTTTAAAACCCCAGCTGATTTATGTGGAGGGAAGAGACTGGAGTCCTGTTGATCACTACGAAGACCTACTGTAGTCTGATTGGACCCTATAAAAATCCCAGCTGATTTATGTGGAGGGAAGAGACTGCAGTCCTGCTGATCACTACGAAGACCTACTGTAGTCTGATTGGACCATATAAAAACCCCAGCTGATTTATGTGGAGGGAAGAGACTGCAGTCCTGCTGATCACTACGAAGACCTACTGTAGTCTGATTGGACCCTATAAAAACCCCAGCTGATTTATGTGAAGGGAAGAGACTGCAGTCCTGCTGATCACTACGAAGACCTACTGTAGTCTGATTGGACCCTATAAAAACCCCAGCTGATTTATGTGAAGGGAAGAGACTGCAGTCCTGCTGATCACTACGAAGACCTACTGTAGTCTGATTGGACCCTATAAAAACCCCAGCTGATTTATGTAGAGGGAAGAGACTGCAGTCCTGCTGATCACTACGAAGACCTACTGTAGTCTGATTGGACCCTATAAAAACCCCAGCTGATTTATGTAGAGAGAAGAGACTGCAGCCCTGCTGATCACTACGAAGACCTACTGTAGTCTGATTGGACCCTATAAAAACTCCAGCTGATTTATGTGGAGGGAAGAGACTGCAGTCCTGCTGATCACTACGAAGACCTACTGTAGTCTGATTGGACCCTATAAAAACCCCAGCTGATTTATGTGAAGGGAAGAGACTGCAGTCCTGCTGATCACTACGAAGACCTACTGTAGTCTGATTGGACCCTTTAAAACCCCAGCTGATTTATGTGGAGGAAGAGACTGGAGTCCTGTTGATCACTACGAAGACCTACTGTAGTCTGATTGGACCCTATAAAAAATCCCAGCTGATTTATGTGGAGGGAAGAGACTGCAGTCCTGCTGATCACTACGAAGACCTACTGTAGTCTGATTGGACCCTATAAAAACCCCAGCTGATTTATGTAGAGGGAAGAGACTGCAGTCCTGCTGATCACTACGAAGACCTACTGTAGTCTGATTGGACCCTATAAAAACCCCAGCTGATTTATGTGGAGGGAAGAGACTGCAGTCCTGCTGATCACTACGAAGACCTACTGTAGTCTGATTGGACCCTATAAAAACCCCAGCTGATTTATGTAGAGGGAAGAGACTGCAGTCCTGCTGATCACTACGAAGACCTACTGTAGTCTGATTGGTCCCTATAAAAACCCTAGCTAATTTATGTAGAGGGAAGAGACTGCAGTCCTGCTGATCACTACGAAGACCTACTGTAGTCTGATTGGACCCTATAAAAACCCCAGCTGATTTATGTAGAGGGAAGAGACTGCAGTCCTGCTGATCACTGCGAAGACCTAATGTAGCTAAGTCTTCCTGGACTTCTTCGGTCTAACCTTTCCTTGTTCTAGCACAGCACCGCCTTGACATCCATCACTAAAACAAATGTGTCGGGCCAAACACAGTCATGTCTTAGTCAAAACTTAGATTTTTTAAGTATAATAAGTATATAGGTGTGTTTATGTACACATGTACATATTACCTCAACTACCTCAACTAGCCGGTGCCCCCGCACATTGACTCTGCAACGGTACCCCCCTGTATATATAGCCTCCCTACTGTCACTTTATTTTACTTCTGCTCTTTTTTTTCTCAACACTTTTTTTTGTTGTTGTTTTATTTTTATTTTTTAAATAAATGCACTGTTGGTTAAGGGCTGTAAGTAAGCATTTCACTGTAATGTCTGCACCTGTTGTATTCGGCGCATGTGACCAATAAAATTTGATTTGATTTTATTTGATTTAGGTTATAGGTTGAGAGCTTTTGTGAAAGAGCACAGTTAGAAAGATATGGCATATAGAAGCAAACCGGATGGACATCATGAAAATGATCGGAGAGGTTAAGGGTAGAGGAAGTTCAGGAGTAAAAACCAACAAAATATAATTATTGTAAAATTGACTGTGTCCATTAAAATGTATATAAAAGCTGGAAGTAGAGGCCTAAGCATTGTTGTTCACTAGTTTAATCCAATTAAGGGACGGGTGGTGGGGTTGGACAGTAATAAAGGGGAATATATATTTTTTAAAGGATATGTATATGTGTATGTGTACAGTATGTATGTATGTATGTATGTACAGTGGGGAGAACAAGTATTTGATACACTGCCGATTTTGCAGGTTTTCCTACTTACAAAGCATGTAGAGGTCTGTAATTTTTATCATAGGGTACACTTCAACTGTGAGAGACGGAATCTAAAACAAAAATCCAGAAAATCACATTGTATGATTTGTAAGTAATTAATTTGCATTTTATTGCATGACATCAGTATTTGATACATCAGAAAAGCAGAACTTAATATTTGGTACAGAAACCTTTGTTTGCAATTACAGAGATCATACGTTTCCTGTAGGTCTTGACCAGGTTTGCACACACTGCAGCAGGGATTTTGGCCCACTCCTCCATACAGACCTTCTCCAGATCCTTCAGTTTTCGGGGCTGTCGCTGGGAAATACAGACTTTCAGCTCCCTCCAAAGATTTTCTATTGGGTTCAGGTCTGGAGACTGGCTAGGCCACTCCAGGACCTTGAGATGCCTCTTACAGAGCCACTCCTTAGTTGCCCTGGCTGTGTGTTTCGGGTCGTTGTCATGCTGGAAGACCCAGTCACGACCCATCTTCAATGCTCTTACTGAGGGAAGGAGGTTGTTGGCCAAGATCTTGCGATACATAGCCCCATCCATCCTCCTCAATACGGTGCAGTCGTCCTGTCCCCTTTTCAGAAAAGCATCCCCAAAGAATGATGTTTCCACCTCCATGCTTCACGGTTGGGATGGTGTTCTTGGGGTTGTACTCATCCTTCTTCTTCCTCCAAACAAGGCGTAGTGGAGTTTAGACCAAAAAGCTCTATTTTGTTTCATCAGACCACATGACCTTCTCCCATTCCTCCTCTGGATCATCCAGATGGTCATTGGCAAACTTCAGACGGGCCTGGACATGCGCTGGCTTGAGCAGAGGGACCTGCGTGCGCTGCAGGATTTTAATCCATGACGGGGCGTAGTGTGTTACTAATGGTTTTCATTGAGACTGTGGTCCCAGCTCTCTTCAGGTCATTGACCAGGACCTGCTGTGTAGTTCTGGGCTGATCCCTCACCTTCCTCATGATCATTGATGCCCCACGAGGTGAGATCTTGCATGGAGCCCCAGACCGAGGGTGATTGACCGTCATCTTGAAATTTTTCCCCCCCGCAAAGATACAGTGGGGGAAAAAAGTATTTAGTCAGCCACCAATTGTGCAAGTTCTCCCACTTAAAAAGATGAGAGAGGCCTGTAATGTTCATCATAGGTACAAGTCAACTATGACAGACAAAATGAGAAAATTATTTCCAGAAAATCACATTGTAGGATTTTTAATGAATTTATTTGCAAATTATGGTGGAAAATAAGTATTTGGTCAATAACAAAAGTTTCTCAATACTTTGTTATATACCCTTTGTTGGCAATGACACAGGTCAAACGTTTTCTGTAAGTCTTCACAAGGTTTTCACACACTGTTGCTGGTATTTTGGCCCATTCCTCCATGCAGATCTCCTCTAGAGCAGTGATGTTTTTGGGGCTGTCGCTGGGCAACACAGACTTTCAACTCCCTCCAAATATTTTCTATGGGGTTGAGATCTGGAGACTGGCTAGGCCACTCCAGGACCTTGAAATGCTTCTTACGAAGCCACTCCTTCGTTGCCCGGGCGGTGTGTTTGGGATCATTGTCATGCTGAAAGACCCAGCCACGTTTCATTTTCAATGCCCTTGCTGATGGAAGCAGGTTTTCACTCAAAAATCTCACGATACATGGCCCCATTCATTCTTTCCTTTACACGGATCAGTCGTCCTGGTCCCTTTGCAGAAAAAACAGCCCCAAAGCATGATGTTTCCCACCCCCATGCTTCACAGTAGGTATTGTGATCTTTGGATGCAACTCAGCATTCTTTGTCCTCCAAACACGACGAGTTGAGTTTTTACCAAAAAGTAATATTTTGGTTTCATCTGACCATATGACATTCTACCAATCCTCTTCTGGATCATCCAAATGCACTCTATCAAACTTCAGACGGGCCTGGACATGTACTGGCTTAAGCAGGGGGACACGTCTGGCACTGCAGGATTTGAGTCCCTGGCGGCGTAGTGTGTTACTGATGGTAGGATTTGTTACTTTGGTCCCAGCTCTCTGCAGGTCATTCACTAGGTCCCCCCGTGTGGTTCTGGGATTTTTGCTCACCGTTCTTGTGATCATTTTGACCCCCACGGGGTAGAGATCTTGCAGTGGAGCCCCAGATCGAGGGAGATTATCAGTGGTCTTGTATGTCTTCCATTTCCTAATAATCGCTCCCACAGTTGATTTCTTCAAACCAAGATGCTTACCTATTGCAGATTCAGTCTTCCCAACCTGGTGCAGGTCTACAATTTTGTTTCTGGTGTCCTTTGACAGCTCTTTGGTCTTGGCCATAGTGGAGTTTGGAGTGTGACTGTTTGAGGTTGTGGACAGGTGTCTTTTATACTGATAACAAGTTCAAACAGGTGCCATTAATACAGGTAACGAGTGGAGGACAGAGGAGCCTCTTAAAGAAGAAGTTACAGGTCTGTGAGAGCCAGAAATCTTGCTTGTTTGTAGGTGACCAAATACTTATTTTCCACCATAATTTGCAAATAAATTCATAAAAAATCCTACAATGTGTTTTTCTGGATTTTTTTTCTTCAATTTGTCTGTCATAGTTGACATGTACCTATGATGAAAATTACAGGCCTCTCTCATCTTTTTAAGTGGGAGAACTTGCACAATTGGTGGCTGACTAAATACTTTTTTTCCCCACTGTATATATATAAATATATATTTGCGGGGGGGAAAAACATATGGGGGCTTGGAAGTGATGCAGACAATTACATTGATGGAAGTTACAATCTATCTGCAATATTAAAGCTGATCTACTCCCTTATAAAAAATTAAAAAACAGAGTCATGTCCCCCGAGACATTGATTAAGGCACGGCACAATAACATGATCATGTGGATGGCCTCAATGTATTCAAACCCACAAAGGATTTAATTTAACCAATCAATCCAGAGTGTTGCTCGATCAGACATGGCTCTTACAATGCCCCCCCACACACACACACACAATATGTGTGGAAAGTAGTACTTGATGGATGGACGACTTGTCATTCTACTGAAGTGACAAAGAGACACAGTAAATGTCATTTCATTTTGTTTCATTCAATTTGACAAAAAGGCTATTGAGTGTGAGCAAAGTCACATGTCAAATATGCACACACACACACACAGACTCTCCCTCTCTTCCTTAGCAAACATATTGTCATGCTTTTCCTCCAAAGTAGCCGTCTGGCATTCCCTGATATGAATGCTCAGTGTACCTAGAGAAAAACCCTCCTTCCTCAAGTACATACCTATCTGAGCTTTACTTTAGTACACAACAAGACTAACAACCACTGTAACATTCAGAGAGAGAGAGAACAGAGTGAACAGAGAGGCAAATGATTTCTCCCAGGGTGCCGAAAATGTACTACATACAGTGGGGAGAACAAGTATTTGATACACTGCCGATTTTGCAGGTTTTCCTACTTACAAAGCATGTAGAGGTCTGTAATTTTTACATCATAGGTACACTTCAACTGTGTGAGACGGAATCTAAAACAAAAATCCAGAAAATCACATTGTTAGATTTTTAAGTAAATCATTTGCATTTTATTGCATGACATAAGTATTTGATCACCTACTAACCAGTAAGAATTCCGGCTCTCACAGACCTGTTAGTTTTTCTTTAAGAAGCCCTCCTGTTCTCCACTCATTACCTGTATTAACTGCACCTGTTTGAACTCGTTACCTGTATAAAAGACACCTGTCCACACACTCAATCAAACAGACTCCAACCTCTCCACAATGGCCAAGACCAGAGAGCTGTGTAAGGACATCAGGGATAAAATTGTAGACCTGCACAAGGCTGGGATGGGCTACAGGACAATAGGCAAGCAGCTTGGTGAGAAGGCAACAACTGTTGGCGCAATTATTAGAAAATGGAAGAAGTTCAAGATGACGGTCAATCACCCTCGGTCTGGGGCTCCATGCAAGATCTCACCTCGTGGGGCATCAATGATCATGAGGGAAGGTGAGGGATCAGCCCAGAACTACACGGCAGGACCTGGTCAATGACCTGAAGAGAGCTGGGACCACAGTCTCAAAGAAAACCATTAGTAACACACTACGCCGTCATGGATTAAAATCCTGCAGCGCACGCAAGGTCCCCCTGCTCAAGCCAGCGCATGTCCAGGCCCGTCTCAAGTTTGCCCATGACCATCTGGATGATCCAGAGTAGGAATGGGAGAAGGTCATGTGGTCTGATGAGACAAAAATAGAGCTTTTGGTCTAAACTCCACTCGCTGTGTTTGGAGGAAGAAGAAGGATGAGTATAACCCCAAGAACACCATCCCAACCGTGAAGCATGGAGGTGGAAACATAATTATTTGGGGATGCTTTTCTGCAAAGGGGACAGGGGACGACTGCACCGTATTGAGGGGAGGATGGATGGGGCCATGTATCGCGAGATCTTGGCCAACAACCTCCTTCCCTCAGTAAGAGCATTGAAGATGGGTCGTGACTGGGTCTTCCAGCATGACAACGACCCGAAACACACAGCCAGGGCAACTAAGGAGTGGCTCTGTAAGAGGCATCTCAAGGTCCTGGAGTGGCCTAGCCAGTCTCCAGACCTGAACCCAATAGAAAATCTTTGGAGGGAGCTGAAAGTCTGTATTTCCCAGCGACAGCCCCGAAAACTGAAGGATCTGGAGAAGGTCTGTATGGAGGAGTGGCCAAAATCCCTGCTGCAGTGTGTGCAAACCTGGTCAAGACCTACAGGAAACGTATGATCTCTGTAATTGCAAACAAAGGTTTCTGTACCAAATATTAAGTTCTGCTTTTCTGATGTATCAAATACTGATGTCATGCAATAAAATGCAAATTAATTACTTACAAATCATACAATGTGATTTTCTGGATTTTTGTTTTAGATTCCGTCTCTCACAGTTGAAGTGTACATATGATAAAAATTACAGACCTCTACATGCTTTGTAAGTAGGAAAACCTGCAAAATCGGCAGTGTATCAAATACTTGTTCTCCCCACTGTACTTAAAATGCATACTAATTTTGGCATTTGATCTAGTAGAATTCACTTTTCTTTTCCGACTCACGTTTGACATCAGCTGATAATCAGATAAATTGACACACTGTACCAAAATGAACGAATGGTGGGAGTCAACGCAATCGCGCATTAGATGACGCATTTGGAGTAGTACTTTAGAAATGTCACATACTATCCCACTTTCTTTTTCATACTATTTAGTACGCTAGTATGCAGGGGAGATGAAAGGTAAGTGACAGGTAAAATATCAAAGACAGGGATGAAATAAACAAGAGAAACCAAGAAAGATAAAAGTAACAAGATATTAACCATGTGAAGAAGGTAAGCAAAATGCTTTCCCCTCCTCTGCCTCTCTCTGTGTGCCTCTCTCTCTCTGTACCTGTTTCTTTGTGTGTGTCCCTGTGTGTGTGTGTGTGTGTGTGTGTGTGTGTGTGTGTGTGTGTGTGTGTGTGTGTGTGTGTGTGTGTGTGTGTGTGTGTGTGTGCTGGGACTGCAGATAAGGCTGAGGGATTTCAAACTAACTTTTTCCCTACAAGAGTTATACTGCTGTGACAGCAGGGATTTTGGCAGACGAGAGAGGGAGCAGAGAAAGAACTCAGAACACCCAGAATCTTCCAGAACCTTTTTCAACATTCTGGTTCTTTCTGCTTCTGCCTCCTTGGCTGTTTCATTTTGTGGTGCATCAACGTCGGACGGGTGTTACGTTAATTTTTGTCCCCTGCTGATGTTTTTTTTGCTTATTGGGCACAGTATTCATCAGTTCCTAATTGAAAACGATTTTCTGACATAAGGGGTATGTTGAGCCAATGGTTGAGTCAATGGCAAGTTGAGCAAATTGAAGTGTTTTCTTCCCAGGTGTAATGCAAGACATTATCACTGGGATATGAGGTAACAACAGGGCCTGGCTTATATTAAAAGTGTTTAAAAAAGTACAAAGTGTTTGTTAGATGTAAAGCCCATGTTAAAAGACGCTTCAAATGATTAATAGACAAAAAAGAGATTGGGATTGTGTTGAATTGTGCTTGGGAAAATTGTGCTTGGGGAAAAATTCTTAGAAAAACGGTGCTATCTAGAACCTAAATGGGTTCTTCGGCTGTCCCCATTTGAAAAACCCTTTTGATTCCAGGTAAAACCCTTTTGGGTTCAATGTAGAACGCTTTCCACAGAGGGTTCTATATGGAACCCAAAAGGGTTCTATTGGGAACCAAAAAGGGTTCTACCTGGAACCAAAAAGGGTTCTCTTATGGGGACAGCCGAAGAACCCTTTTGGAACCCCTTTTTCTAAGAGTGTAGACATGGTTTTAAAAGGTAGTGGTAATATTTCATTCAGTACAGAAATGTGTAGGTGGCGTAACTTAGCCCATACTTGGGGTAAGCTGTGCCAAGAGACCACTTTTTTTGGGATTTGAATTCTGATTATTTCCAGGGATACACAAGATCCTGAAATATATGTATATATCTTTGTTAAAAAGAATACTATATTCCACTTGACGGAGGATGCTGAATGTAAAAAAATTACTCAACAACCCACTCTCCCCTTCACTATATCAAACTCCCTTTTCTTTCTCGCTCCCTCGCTCCCTCTATCTGTCCCTTTAGGTCTACTATAAATCCACCCAGTTGGATCAGTGCCCATTCAGTTCCTGTCACTAACTCTTGGTGTACATCCCAAATGACACCCTATTCCCTAAATAGTGCCTTGGTCAAAAGTAGTGCACTATGTAGGGAATAGGGTGCCATTTGAACTGGCCACTATCCACATCCATATACTGTACATGTACTGTGTATGGGGACGGAGTGTATTGTTATCGGTGTGTGTGTGTGTGTACGAAGTCTATTGTTCGTGTGTGTGTGTGTGTGTGTGTGTGTGTGTGTGTGTGTGTGTGTGTGTGTGTGTGTGTGTGTGTGTGTGTACGAAGTCTATTGTTCGTGTGTGTGTGTATGTACGAAGTCTATTGTTCGTGTGTGTGTGTGTGTGTGTACGAAGTCTATTGTGTGTGTGTGTGTGTGTGTGTATTGGAGTAGACATGTTCTGTATAAGGGACTAGGCAGAGGTAGCAACAGCTCTGGGCTTGTGAACAGAACAGATAACAGATAGAGAGAAATACATGTCTCTTCCTTAACGGTTTTGCTCCGTTTATCAGAGAAGTGACACACACGCCTACATTGGCACACACACAAACAAAACACACACCTTGTCCCCATACACACTCACACACACCTTGATAAAAATACAATTAGTCCCCATACTCACACACACATTCCCACCCAAGCACTAACTCAAACAAATGCTCTCTCACAGACATTGGGAAAGATAACACACAATGTTCACACTAACTGCAGCCTTCACATTCAACACGCCACACAATGTTCACACTAACTGCAGCCTTCACATTCAACACGCCACACAATGTTCACACTAACTGCAGCCTTCACATTCAACACTCCACATAATGTTCACACTAACTGCAGCTTTCACATTCAAAACTCCACATAATGTTCACACTAACTGCAGCCTTCACATTCAACACGCCACACAATGTTCACACTAACTGCAGCCTTCACATTCAACACTCCACACAATGTTCACACTAACTGCAGCCTTCACATTCAACACTCCACACAATGTTCACACTAACTGCAGCCTTCACATTCAACACTCCACATAATGTTCACACTAACTGCAGCCTTCACATTCAACACTCCACATAATGTTCACACTAACTGCAGCTTTCACATTCAAAACTCCACATAATGTTCACACTAACTGCAGCCTTCATATTCAACACTCCACATAATGTTCACACTAACTCCACAGCAACTATAAAGAGACCATATACAGTGCAATGGGAAAGTATTCAGACCCCTTGACTTTTTCCACTTTTTGTTACATTACAGCCTTATTCTAAAATTGATTACATTGTTTTTTTCTCTCAATCTACACACAATACCCCATAATGACTAGGCAAAAACTGGTTTTTAGAAATGTTTGCTAATTATTAATTTTTTTAAGTCACATTTACATAAGTATTCAGACCCTTTACTCAGCACTTTGTTGAAGCACCTTTGGCAGCGATTACAGCCTCGAGTCTTCTTGGGTATGACACTAGAAGCTTGGCACACCTGTATTTGGGGAGTTTCTCCCATTCTTCTCTGCAGATCCTCTCAAGCTCTGTCAGGTTGGATGGGGAGCGTCGCTGCACAGCTATTTTCAGGTCTCTTCAGAGATCGGGCTCAAGTCCGGGCTCTGGCTGGGCCACTCAAGGACATTCAAAGACTTGTCTTGAAGCCACTCCTGCGTTTTCTTGGCTGTGTGCTTAGGGTCGTTGTCCTGTTGGAAGGTGAACCTTCGCCCCAGTCTGAGGTCCTGAGCGCTCTAGAGCAGGTTTTCATCAAGGATCTCTCCTTGTACTCCTCTCCTCTCCTTGTACTTTTCTCCGTTCATCTTTCCCTCGATCCTGACTAGTCTGCCAGTCCATTGCTGAAAAACATCCCCACGTAGGGATGGTGCCAGGTTTCCTCCAGATGTGACACATGGAATTCAGACCAAAGAGTTCAATCTTGGTTTCATCAGACCAAAGAATCTTGGTGCCAGAATCCTTTAGGTGCCTTTTGGCAAACTGCAAGCGGGCTGTCATGTGCCTTTTACTGAGAAGCGGCTTCCATCTGGCCACTACCATAAAGGCCTGATTGACGGAGCGCTGCAGAGACGGTTGTCCTTCTGGAAGGTTCTCCCATCTCCACAGAGGAGTTTTGGAGCTCTGTCAGAGTGACCATTGGGTTCTTGGTCAAATCCCTGACCAAGGCCCTTCTCCCCTGATTGCGCAGTTTGGCTGGGCGGCCAGCTCTAGGAAGAGTCTTGGTTGTTCTAAACGTATTCTATTTAAGAATGATGGAGGCCACTGTGTTCTTGGGGACCTTCAATGCTACAGAAATGTTTTGGTACCCTTCCCCAGATATGTGCCTCGACACAATCCTGTCTCAGAGCTCTACGGACAATTCCTTCGACCTCATGGCTTGGTTTTTGCTCTGACAAGCACTGTCAACTCTGCGACCTTATATAGACAGGTGTGTGCCTTTTCAAATAATGTCCAATCAATTGAATTTACCACAGGTGACTCCAATCAAGTTGTAGAAATATCTCAAGGATGATCAATGAAAACAGGATGCACCTTCGAGTATAGGAAAAGGGTCTGAATACTTATCCAAATTAGGTATTTATGGGTTTTTTTTTTAAATACATTTGCAAACATTTCTAAAAACCTGTTTTGGCTTTGTCATTATGGGGTATTGTGTGTAGATTGATGAGGAAAAATGTTTATTTAATCAATTTTTGAATAAGGCTGTAACATGACAAAATGTGGAGAAAGGGAAGGGGTCTGAATACTTTCTGAATGCACTGTATACAGCCACATAGGAGAGCACTGTAATTCACTGTAATAGCAGTCCTTAGTGAAAGTCACCCTGGATAAAAACACAGACATACAGACAGACACACACGCAGACACCCTGGGTAAATGCACATGATAACACAGCTGAATGCTTAGATTCTGTCACCGATCCAGCCCAAAGCACCATTGGTAATCTAGCACCCCTGTCGTCCCTCACACACATTCTCAGCGTGTGTGTGTTGTGTGTGTGTATGTGTGTGTTTATGTGTGTGTATGTGTGTGTTTGCCTATCTCAGCAAATCTTCCTGCTCTGGAGTCCAACTGTACGCACGGACAGTTTTTATGTTAAGGGCTCTAAAACTGGACCTACTGTTACTGTTACACAGAAACACGTATACTGTTCTCACCTGCTGGTGAGAGATGAGAGGTGAGTGGTCGCTAAGGGGTTAGAGGTCATAGGTCATAGTGTTAAAAGATAAGGGCTGGACACGGCACTTATACACCAGCTCCACACTTATACTGTACTTACATAGATCCAAAGCAAGGTGAAGGGTAAGGGGTCAGAGGTCAGGGGTCATAGGTCATAGTGTTAAAGGATATGGGCTGGACACGGCACGTATACACCAGCTCCTGGGGAATGTGGTCTGCTTGAGACAGAAGAAGATGACCGGAGCCAGCTCAGGATATGGAACTATTAGGGTGCTGATGTCACTGCTCGCATCATCATCATCATCGTCACACTCCTCCTTTTCTTCCATCACTCGTTCTTCTAGGATCGATCCCTCCATCCTCCGCTCCATCCGCCGCTCTTCCTCCTCCTCCTCTTCCTCGAGGGAGGAGCCGCGGTGGGGGAGGGGCATCTCGTCGTCCCTGGCGATGGAGATGGCCACGACCCCCGCTGCTCCGGGACCCTCCTCCTTGGTCGTCATGGCAGCAGGGCGGTCTGAGGTAGAGGGGAAAGAGGAGAGAGAGGGGGGTAGAGGTAGAGAAAGAAAGGGAGAGAGAGGGGGTAGAGGTAGAGGGGAAAGAGGAGAGAGAGGGGGTAGAGGTAGAGGGGAAAGAGGAGAGAAGGGGGGTAGAGGTAGAGAAAGAAAGGGAGAGAGAGGGGGTAGAGGTAGAGGGGAAAGAGGAGAGAGAGGGGGGTAGGTAGAGGGGAAAGAGGAGAGAGAGGGGGGTAGAGGTAGAGAAAGAAAGGGAGAGAGAGGGGGGATAGGTAGAGGGGAAAGAGGAGAGAGAGGGGATAGAGGTAGAGGGAAAGAGGAGAGAGAGGGGGTAGAGGTAGAGGGGAAAGAGGAGAGAGGGGGTAGGTAGAGGGGAAAGAGGAGAGAGAGGGGGGTAGAGGTAGAGAAAGAAAGGGAGAGAGGGGGTAGAGGGTAGAAGGTAAAGAGGAGAGAGAGGGGGGTAGGTAGAGGGGAAAGAGGAGAGAGAGGGGGGTAGAGGTAGAGAAAGAAAGGGAGAGAGAGGGGGTAGAGGTAGAGGGGAAAGAGGAGAGAGAGGGGGGTAGGTAGAGGGAAAGAGGAGAGAGAGGGGGTTAGAGGTAGAGAAAGAAAGGAAGAGAGAGGGGGTAGAGGTAGAGGGGAAAGAGGAGAGAGAGGGGGGTAGGTAGAGGGGAAAGAGGAGAGAGAGGGGGGTAGAGGTAGAGAAAGAAAGGGAGAGAGAGGGGGATAGAGGTAGAGGGGAAAGAGGAGAGAGAGGGGGGTAGAGGTAGAGAAAGAAAGGGGAGAGAGAGGGGGGTAGAGGTAGAGGGGAAAGAGGAGAGAGAGGGGGTAGAGGGGAAAGAGGAGAGAGAGGGGGTAGAGGGGAAAGAGGAGAGAGAGGGGGGATAGGTAGAGGAGAAAGAGGAGAGAGAGGGGGTAGAGGTAGAGGGGAAAGAGGAGAGAGAGGGGGGTAGAGGTAGAGGGGAAAGAGGAGAGGGGGGGTAGAGGTAGAGAAAGAAAGGGAGAGAGAGGGGTAGAGGTAGAGAAAGAGAAAGAAAAAGAGAGGAAGGGGAGAAAGAGGAAGAGTGGTTAGAGAAAAGGATCAATATGTCCTTGGCTTTATGAGTTACAGCAGAAACTCTGATTTGACATTTAATATGCAACATGCCTTGCATTGATTTCCAATTATGTCCGCACATATAACTCAATAAAGGTGTTCAATATTACTACTGTACAGTGCAGACAAATTCATGACACTGAACAGACCGTGTAGTGAGATTATGAGGATAGTAAATTAGTAATCGACATAAACACAATGTCTCTTCTAACACACACACACACACACACAAACACACTTCAGAATATATAGAGCAGTTGAATGTCAACTCTTACCCTACAAGGTTCGGAGCCTGCTGGTTTTGTGTTCTATCTGATAATTAATTGCACACACCTGGTGTCCCAGGTCTAAATCAGTCACAGACAAGAGGGGAACAATGAAACAATGCAGTGGAACAGGTTTCAAGGTCCAGAGTTTGAGTTTGAGGGATATAGAGCAGGATGACATCACAAATCACCTGACACACATGACATGTTGTCAATCACATCACAGCGGACTGAGCGACAGTCAGGGTTGTGTGTCCGTGTTGCTATGAAACACCATCCCAGGAGATATGGTTTGTTGAGATGCAAGACACATTTCCTGATAGGGACACAATAATAATAATAATAATAATAATAATAATAATAATTATTATTATTATTATTATTACTACACACTGAGTGTACAAAACATTAGGAACACCTGCTCTTTCCATGACATAGACTGACCAGGTGAAAGCTATGATCCCTTATTGATGTCACTTGTTAAATTCACTTCAAATCAGTGAAAGATGAAGGGGAGGAGACAGGTTAAAGAAGGATTTTCATGCCTTGAGACAATTGAGACATGGATTGTGTATGTGTGCCATTCAGAGAGTGAATCGGCAAGACAACCATTAAAGTGCCTTTGAACAGGGTATGGTAGTAGGTGCCAGGCGCACCGGTTTCTGTCAAGAACTGCAACGCTGCTGGTGTTTTTCACGCTCAACAGTTTCCAGTGTGTATCAAGAATGCTCCACCACCCAAAGGACATCCAGCCAACATGACACAACCCTGGGAAGCATTGGAGTCAACATGGGCCAGCATCCCTGTGGAACACTTTTGACACCTTGTAGAGTCCATGCCCCGACGAATTGAAGCTGTTCTGAGGGCAAAATATTAGGAAGGTGTCCTTAATGTTTTGTACACTCAGTGTATAACATTTATAGGCTTTTCAAATCAAATCACATTGTATTTGTCACATGCGCCGAATACAACTGGTGTAGACTTTACAGTGAAATGCTTACTTACGAGCCATTCCCAACGATGCAGTTTTAAAATAATAATACAAATAAAAATAAAACAAGAAGAATAAAGTAAAATCCACAAGAATGGAGCTATATACAGGGAGTACCAGTACCAGATCAATGTGCAGAGGTACGAGGTATTTGAGGTAGATACAGTGAGGGAAAAAAGTATTTGATCCCCTGCTGATTTTGTACGTTTGCCCACTGACAAAGAAATTATCAGTCTATAATTTTAATGGTAGGTTAATTTTAACAGTGAGAGACTGAATAACAACAAAAAAATACAGAAAAACGCATGTCAAAAATGTTATAAATTGATTTGCATTTTAATGAAGGGAAATAAGTATTTGACCCCTCTCAATCAGAAAGATTTCTGGCTCCCAGGTGTCTCTTATACAGGTAACGAGCTGAGATTAGGAGCACATTCTTAAAGGGAGTGCTCCTAATATCAGCTTGTTACCTGAATAAAAGACACCTGTCCACAGAAGCAATCAATCAATCAGATTCCAAACTCTCCACCATGGCCAAGACCAAAGAGCTCTCCAAGGATGTCAGGGACAAGATTTTAGACCTACACAAGGCTGGAATGGGCTACAAGACCATCGCCAAGCAGCTTAGTGAGAAGGTGACAACAGTTGGTGCGATTATTCGCAAATGGAAGAAACACAAAATAACTGTCAATCTCCCTCGGCCTGGGGCTCCATGCAAGATCTCACCTCGTGGAGTTGCAATGATCATGAGAATGGTGAGGAATCAGCCCAGAACTACACGGGAGGATCTTGTCAATGATCTCAAGGCAGCTGGGACCATAGTCACCAAGAGAACAATTGGTAACACACTACGCTGTGAAGGACTGAAATCCTGCAGCGCCTGCAAGGTCCCCCTGCACAAGAAAGCACATATACAGGCCCATCTGAAGTTTGCCAATGAGCATCTGAATGATTCAGAGGAGAACTGGGTGAAAGTGTTGTGGTCAGATGAGACCAAAATGGAGCTCTTTGGCATCAACTCAACTCGCCGTGTTTGGAGGAGGAGGAATGCTGCCTATGACCCCAAGAACACCATCCCCACCGTCAAACATGGAGGTGGAAACATTATGCTTTGGGGGTGTTTTTCTGCTAAAGGGACAGGCCAACTTCACCGCATCAAAGGGACGATGGACGGCGCCATGTACCGTCAAATCTTGGGTGAGAACCTCCTTCCCTCAGCCAGGGCATTGAAAATGGGTCATGGATGGGTATTCCAGCATGACAATGACCCAAAACACACGGCCAAGGCAACAAAGGAGAGGCTCAAGAAGAAGCACATTAGGTCCTGGAGTGGCCTAGCAGGTCTCCAGACCTTAATCCCATAGAAAATCTGTGGAGAAAGCTGAAGGTTCGAGTTGCCAAATGTCCGGCTCGAAACCTTAATGACTTGGAGAAAATCTGCAAAGAGGAGTGGGACAAAATCCCTCCTGAGATGTGCGAAAACCTGGTGGCCAACTACAAGAAAAGTCTGACCTCTGTGATTGCCAACAAGGGTTTTGCCACCAAGTACTAAGTCATGTTTTGCAGAGGGGTCAAATACATATTTCCCTCATTAAAATGCAAATCAATTTATAACAATTTTTGACAGTCTCTCACTGTTCAAATAAACCTACCATTAAAATTATAGACTGATCATGTCTTTGTCAGTGGGCAAACGTACAAAATCAGCAGGGGATCAAATACTTTTTTCCCTCACTGTATGTACATGAAGGCAGGGTAAAGTGACCAGGCATCAGGATAGATTATAATAAGAGTAAAATAAAGAACAGAGTAGCAGCAGCAAATGATGAGTGTAAAAGTGTGTGTGTGTGTGTGTGTGTGTGTGTGTAATGTGTATGTATGTGTGTTTGTGTTGTGACGGTATGCGTGTGTGTGCATATATAGTGTATGTGAATGTGTGTGGGAGTGTCAATGTAGTGTGTGTGAGTGAGGTGTGTACATGGTGTGTATTTATAGTCTAGTGAGTGTGCGTAGGTTCAGTGCAAGACAGAGTCAGTGCAGATAGTTTGGATAACATTAACTGACTATTTACTGGCTATTTAGCAGTCTTATGGCTTGGGGAAGAAGCTGTCTCAGAGCCTGTTGGTCTGAGAGCCGATGCTCCGGTATGGTTTGCCGGACGGTAGCGGTGAACAGTCTATGGCTTCGGTGACTGGAGTCTTTGGCCATTTTTCGGGACTTCCTCTGACACCGCCTGATATAGAGGTCTTGGGTGGCAGGGAGCTTGCCATATCAACCGGTGATGCAGCCAGTCAAGATGCTCTCAATGGTGCAGCTGTAGAACTTTGAGGATCCAATGGCCCATGTCAAATCTTTTCAGCCTCCTGAGGGGGAAGAGGTGCTGCCGTGTCCTCTTCATGACTGTGTTGGTGTGTGTGGACCATGTTAAGTCCTTAGTGATGTGGACACCAAGGAACTTAAAGCTCTCAACCCACTCCACAACAGCCCCGTTGATGTGGATGGGGGCGTGCTCTCCCCTCTTTCTCCTATAGTCCACGATCAGCTCCTTGTCTTACTGATGTTAAGCGAGAGGTTGTTACATTTACATTTACGTCATTTAGCAGACGCTCTTATCCAGAGCGACTTACAGTTAGTGAGTGCATACATTATTTTAAAAAATTCATACTGCCCCCCCGTGGCAATCGAACCCACAACCCTGGCGTTGCAAACGCCATGCTCTACCAACTGAGCTACATCCCTGCCGACCATTCCCTCCCCTACCCTGGACCAATTGTGCGCCACCCCATGGGTCTCCTGGTCGCGGCCGGCTACGACAGAGCCTGGATTCGAACCAGGATCTCTAGTGGCACAGCTTATTATCTATCCTGATGCCTTAGACCACTGCGCCACCCTGGCATCACACTGCTAAGTCTCTGACATCCTCCCTGTAGGCGGACTCTTTGCCGTCGGTGATCAGGCCTACCACAGTCGTGTTATCAGCAAACTTGATGATGGTGTTGGAGTCGTGCATGGTCACGCCGTCATAGGTGAACAGGGTGTACAGGAGGGGACTAAGCACACACCCCTTAGGGGCCCCCGTGTTGAGGGTCAGCGTGACGGGGGTGTTGTTACCTACCCTCCGGCCTATGAGGAAGTCTAGGATCCAGTTGCAGAGGGAGGGGTTCAGTCCCATGGTCCCTAGCTTGGCGGTGAGCTTGGAGGGGACTATGGTGTTGAACACTGAGCTGTAGTCTATAAACAGCATTCTCACATAGTTATTTCCCCTCTTGTCCAGGTGGGAGAGGGCAGTGTGACGTGCAATAGAGATTGCGTCATCTGTGGATCTGTTGGGGCGGTATGTGAATTGGTGTTGATGTGTGTCATGACCAGCCTTTCAAAGCATTTCATAATTACGGATGTGAGTGCTACAGGGCGATAGTCATTTAGGCAGGTTACCTTGGAGCTCTTGAGAACAGGCACAATGGTGGTCAGCTTGAAACATGTTGGGATTACAGACTGGGACAAGGAGAGATTGAACATGTCTGTGAAGACACCTGCCAGCTGGTCATGCTTTGAGAACGTGTCATGGTATTCTGTCTGGCCTTGAGATCGTTTACCTGTTTAAACGTTTTGCTGACGCTGGCCACGGATAGCGAGATCACACAGTCATCTGAAAAAACAGGGGCTTTCACGCAATGCACAGTGTTATAGTGTTATATTTTAGGTGAGTGTTGGGCCCCTTGCGTGAATGTAGACCTATATGAATGAATGTAGACCTATACACTAAAGCAGGGCTCTCCAACCCTGTTCCTGGAAAGCTCAAGTTTTGTAGGTTTTCACTCCAACCCTGTTCCTGGAGTGATACTGTCCTGTAGGTTAACTCCAACCATGTTCCTGGAGAGCTAACATCCTGTAGTTTTCACTCCAACCCTGTTCCTGCATTCTTAGAAAAAACGGTTATTTGGCTGTCCCCATAGGATAACCCTTTTTGGTTCCAGGTAGAACCATTTTTGGTTCCAGGTAGAACCCTTTTGGGTTCCATGTAGAACCCTCTACATGGAATCCAAATGGGTTCTACCTGGAACCAAAAGGGTTTTATTTGGAACCAAAAATAGTTATTTAAAGGGTTCTCCTATGGGGACAGCCTGTTAAAAAAAAAAGTACTATCTTGAATCTAAAAGGGTTATTTTAGATTCAAGATAGCACATTTTTTTCTAAGAGTGTGTAGTGCTACCCTGCTGTATGTTTTCACTCCAATCCTGTTCCTGGAGAGCTACCCTCCTGTAGGTTTTCACTCCAACCCTAATCTAGCATGTCTGATTCTAATAATTAGCTGGTTGATAAGGTGAATCAGGTTAGTTACAACTGGGATTGGAGTGAAAACCTACAGGAGGGTTTCTCTCCAGGAACAGGTTTGGAGAGCCCTGCTTTAAACCTATACCTTACATCTAGTCTGTCTGGACCTCTGGGTCCCTCATAACTCATCTCTATATATTATATACTATAAATCAATGGTCCCCAGTCTTGGTCCTGGACAGCTAGAGTACAAAGTGTGTCACCTATGCCGCCCAGCATGTCCCATGACGACTTGATATGTCCCATGATGACTTGGTATGTCCCATGACGACTTGATATGTCCCATGATGACTTGGTATGTCCCATGACGACTTGGTATGTCCCATGACGACTTGGTATGTCCCATGATGACTTGATATGCCCTGAGCCACGTGTGACGTGAATGATGCACCACCCACTACCTAATGCCATGGTCCTTTATGAGTCAGCTACACTATAGAATGTATAGATCAATGGTCAGAACACCTGGTCCTAGAGAGCGACAGTGCCACCTTCACAGTCCCCCATATATCATCTATCCTGAGTGGGAGAGGCAGTGGGAGAAAGAGAGGAGGCAGAAAATGCACTACGGAAAATAGACCAAAGAGAGAAATAGGGAGTGAGAAATAAAGGGAACAACTTTTCTCTGTCTTCCTCCTAACTTTAGCCTGAGTTATTTCAGTTGATATTTAGTCTAAACCAGATGGAGAGAGAAAGATTGGAGATTGAAGAGATATCTTACTCCTTAGTGTATGCTTATCCTCCAAACACACACACACAATCAAACACACAGTTTGTCTGCATGTTGAATAATTCAAGAGGAAAGCACCAGAGATCAAGTCATCATCTGCATATTTATGATTCATTACAAACTGAGCACGAACCTAAACACTGTAGGCATAAAGCCTGTAAACCACCATAACCGCATGTGTGTCTGTGTGTGTGTGTGTGTGTGTGTAGACTGCCAACAAAATTGAATTCTGTCTACATTCTGTTTATTTGTTCCTATTATGTACATTTTACGAGCGTTTTACGGTCAACATAACATTTGCATATTGGCCTCAAGGCTTGTATAGGCATGTAGACAAAATGCTGAATCTTCCATGTGTGGTTGTTGTTTTGATGTTCAGTTTAAAGACAATGTTAAGACTCATACCGTAAGACTACATCTGTTATGACAACCATAAGCAGAAAACACTAAATGCAATAGCAATCCTAAATGAATGAAGTGCTGTTAAACTAGGTCTGTGGCTTGGTTAGCTTGAAGGTAAAAAAATGAACCACAGTTTCTGATCTCACGTATAAGGATTCAGCCCTGTCTGACAAATCAATGAACTTTGAACCCTTGATCCAGGGATGGAATTTAAGGATTTTGAGCACTGGCCAGACCGCGACAGATCTACTGACATTCAGGTCCAAAATCTGTGCCATGAGATATTTGAAAGACAATCATCATCTCCCCATTAGGGCCTGTCTGTCTGGCAGCTAGCAGCTAACACTAGCCTGGTTTGCTGTGTTTTGATGTGACAGTCAGGCTCATGCTGGTCTGTGGACCATGCCTGGGGTTTAATGGCCCATGGGGTTCGCTAGTTATACTGAGGTGTTTATCTACACACAGGCAGGGCACGCCGCACACATAAATAAACATTCACAACTAATCTAAGGATGGTCGCTAACAGACTGATAGAGCGGTTTAGTAGGACCCAACGGAGCAGACTGCACACACACACTCCCTCTCTATCAATCTGTCTCTCTGACGAGTTACCATTTTTCCTCATCCTTCGCTCGTCGTTGCTCACTCACACACACACACACACACAAATAGCAATACAAAGTGCATTCAATGTCTTCTCCTGTGTCCATCCATGTACTCTGCATATGTGCCATTCATTTCAAACAGCCAAAGTTAACTCCCCATATCTATGTAATTACAAGCCGCAGCCCCTTGCACTGCATCTAAATGGGATCATTATTTAAACTCCTAAAACTCTTACAACATTAATGTGATGTTAATTTAACATTTAAACAACATTTTATGGGCCATAAAAGTCCGGTCGGTCGATCCCAATGCAATCTGGCAGAGCCAAATCAAATCATTTTTCTCGATTAAGCTGAACATAAAATGTGAAGCTAAAAACTGCTGCAGCTCCTTAGAATCTGTAATGACAATATGAACATAATCAATATTCAGCTATCAAATAGTACATAATGAGATATTAATATGAGAGAGCTTATATGGAAGACAGCACACTGTTCATCTCTCTCTCCCTCTCTCTCGCTGTGTCTCTCTCTTTCGCTCTCTCTCTGTCACTTTCTCTCTCACTACAATATTCTAACAGGCGTGAATAACTAAAATCCCATTGCTTAGGGATGAAACATTATGAAACATTCAACACAAATGAAGGAGACTCCAAATGAAGTGCCTAATTATCAGATCTCTCTGGCTCAAACTTCAGAGTTCTTTCTCTTCATTGTTACATACTTTATATCTCTGTATATATCTTCACTAGGGAACATCTTTATTGGTCCATTTGCACAGAAACTGTGTATTTTTTACTGTCACAATGACAACTTCAAAATGGTTGTAACCCTGGATTGTAAACTGACATGGTCAAAACATATAGATGCAACAGTAGCGAAGACGGGGAGAGGTCTGTCCATGATGAAGCGCTGCTCTGCTTTCTTGACATCACTATCAACAAAACAAGTCCTACAGGCCTTAGTTATATCACACCTGGACTACTGCCCAGTTATATGGCCAAGTGCAGTAAAGTAGAACAGAGGCAAATTACAGTTGGCCCAGAACAGAGCAGCACAGCTTGCCCTTAAATGTACATGCACAGCTAATATCAATAACGTGCATATCAATCTCTCACTACTGGTCTTTATGAGAGGTATTGATGTGTTCAAAGTGCCGAACTGTCTGTTCAAACAGCTAACACACAGCTCAGACACCCATGCATAACCCACAAGACACGCCACCAGGGGTCTCTTCACAGTCCCCAAGTCCAGTACAGACTCTGGGAAAAGCACAATACTACATAGAGCCATGACTACATGGAACTCTATTCCATATCATGTAACTCAGTGAAGCAGTAAAATCAGATAAAAAAAAACTGATAAAACTACTCCTTATGGAACAACGCGGACTGTGAAGAGACACACGCACGCACTTTACACACACACATTGTAATGTTATGGTATTGTGGTATTGTGGATTTTATATTTTAAATGTGTATAATTAGAATAATAATGTATTGTATGATGTATTGTTTTATTTATGATGTGAAAAATCTGTCAATGTGCCCTTGAGCAAGGCACTTAACCCTAATTGCTCCTGTAAATCGCTCTGGATAAGAGCGTCTGCTAAATAATGTAAATGTAAATGTAAATGTTGTGTTTGGTTGTGATGTAACTGTTTTAACCCTGTTTGGACCCCAGGAAGAGTAGCTGCTGCCTTGGGGATCCTAATAAATACTAAAGTATCTGTTCATATTTGCATACTTTATATCTCTTTGCTCGGTTGGAAATACATTCTTTATACTGCTTTTCTTCGCTTGCGAATATTACTTTTATTTTGATTAATCTCTATTTAGACAGGTTATGAAATTGAAAATGGGATCTCTTTTCCAAGTGAGACATGAGTAACTATCAGCAAAGCCAGATTCAAAAATATAACTGCCACTTCCTGCATCTCCTATAGTATGAGCTACTGTATACAAGCACAAACAGACGGCCATACCATCCTATAGATCAGCATTATGACAGCATTATGACGCATTATGACAACATTATGAGAGCGTTATGACAACGTTATGACAGCATTATGATGGCAATATGACAGCATTATAACAGCATTATGACAGCATTAAGACAGCAATATTACAGCGTTATGGAAGCCTGCATGGGACATGAGGAAAACTGATGTTCAACACTAGGTACAGAGTCGATCAGTTAAATGTTTATATGATACTCAGAACGGAAAGCACACACACACAGGCAGACATGATGTATTACATGTCTACAGACTGACATCGTCATGTTTAAGAGTGTCAATGTTGACTTGGCTGTGTGCCTGTCTGCAGTGATGTGTCCATGACAAGTAGTATCCTTCAACTGTCATGTTGCTCATGTACTCTACCAACATCACTGGGACAGGTTCATCTCAAGTCAGGTGGTTGTTATAACCTCGGCCATACAGGGTACATACTGTATCAATCATGTGTAAATGTAGCAGATGGGGTTTGGAATCATGCTGTCACGATAAGTTAGCCCTGCCTGAGACTCAGGTCATGATGATGTCCTCTTGGTCTAATGGTTAAGGTGTTGGGTTGTGAACGAGAAACCTGGGTTCAAATCTCACCGGTTACGTACAGTACCAGTCAAAAAGTTTGGGACACCTACTCATTCAAGGGTTTTTCTTAATTTTTACTATTTTCTACAGTGTAGAATAATAGTGAAGACATCAAAACTATGAAATAACACATATGGAATCATGTAGTAAACGAAAAGTGTTAATCAAATCAAAATATATTTTATATTTGAGATTCTTCAAATAGCCACCCTTTGCCTTGACAGCTTTGTACACTCTTGGCATTCTCTCAACCAGCTTCACCTGGAATGCTTTTCCAACAGTCTTGAAGGAGTTCCCACATATGCTGAGCACTTGTTGGCTGCTTTTCCTTCATCTGCCGTCCGACTCATCCTAAACCATCTCAATTGGGTTGAGGTGGGAATTGTGGAGGCCAGGCCATCTGGATGCAGCACTCCATCACTCTCCTTCTTGGTAAAATAGCCCTTACACAGCCTGGAGGTGTTGGGTCATTGTCCTGTTGAAAAACAAATGATAGTCCCACTAAGACCAAACCAGATGGGATGGCGTAATGCTGCAGTAGCCATGCTGGTTAAGTGTGCCTTGAATTCTAAATAAATCACAGACAGATGTCACCAGCAAAGCACCCCCACACCATAACACCTCTTCCTCCATGCTTTACGGTGGGAACTACACATGCGGAGATCATCCGTTCACCCACACTGCGTCTGCACAAAGACACGGTTTTCCACCGGTCTAATGTCCATTGCTCATGTTTCTTGGCCCAAGCAGGTCTCTTCTTCTTATTGGTATCCTTTAGTAGTGGGTTTTCTTCAGCAATTCTGACCATGAAGGCCTGATTCACACAGTCTCCTCTGAACAGTTGATGTTGAGATGTGTCTGTTACTTGAACTCTGTAAAGCATTTATTTGGGCTGCAATTTCTGAGGCTGGAACTATAATGAACTTATCGTCTGCAGCAGAGGTAACCTGGGTCTTCCTTTCCTGTGGCGGTCCTCATGAGAGCCAGTTTCATCATAGCGCTTGATGGATTTTGCGACTGCACTTGAAGAAACGTTCAAAGTTCTTGAAATGTTCTGTATTGATTGACCTTCATGTCTTAAAGTAATGATGGACTGTCGCTTCTCTTTGTTTATTTGAGCTGTTCTTGCCATAATATGGACTTGGTGCTTTTACCAAATAGGGCTATCTTCTGTATACCCCCTACCTTGTCACAACACAACTGATTGGCTCAAACGCATTAAGAAGGAAATAAATTCCACAAATTAACCTTTACGAAGGCACACCTGTTTAATTGGAAATGCATTCTGGTGACTACCTCATGAAGCTGGTTGAGAATGCCAAGAGTGTGCAAAGCTGTCATCAAGGAAAAAGGGTTGGCTATTTGAATAATCTCAAATATAAAAATATATTTTGATTTGTTTAACATTTTTTGGTTCCCTACATGATTCCATATGTGTTATTTCATAGTTTTGATGTCTTCACTATTACTCTACAATGTAAAGAATTGTAAAAATAAAGAGAAAAACCCTTGAATGAGTAGGGTGTCCAAACTTTTGACTGGTAGTGTACATGTAAAATGAGTCCATATGGAGTCTATAACCTCAAGTGTGCAGAGTTAACTAAGGGTTCACTTTTCTTTTATCTCTCTCCCCTCTGTCTCTGTCTTTCTTATCCTCTGTCTACTCTCTCTCTCTGTCTCTCTCGCTTTCTCTTTCCGTCTCTCCCCCCTTCTCTCTCCCCCCTTTCTCTCTCTCCCCCTCTCCCTCTCTCTCCCCCTCTGTTAGTTCCATACAGACCTCTAATTCCACTTTCTTCATCCTACCCCCTCCCTCCCTTTCACCATCCTCCGCTTTTCATCCCTTCTGTTCATCCTTTCCTCCACCCTTTGAACCCTTTACACCAGACTCCACAGTGTATTACAAACGGCATTATCCCCCTCTTTCCCCTCCCTCCCTCCCTCCCTCCTCTTCTCCTCTCACTCCCCTTACATTCTACAGTGTATATTATCGGTATGTTTCTCCCTCCTTTATTACACACCTCCAAACGTTCTGTTTCCTTCTCATCTCCCCTTCTACTGAGTTAAACCCCCGACAGTCTCCCTCCCTCTCTCTCACAGACACATACCCCTGCTGTGCAAACACACCACATCTTCCTCCTACTGAGTTAAACCCCGACAGACCCTCCCTCTCTCTCACAGACATACCCCTGCTGTGCAAACACACCTCATCTCCCTTTCTACGGAGTTAAACCCCCGACAGTCTCCCCTCTCTCTCACAGACACATACCCCTCCTGTGACACACACCACATCTCCCCTTCTACTGAGTTAAACCCCGACAGTCTCCCTCCCTCTCTCTCACAGACACATACCCCTGCTGTGCAAACACACCACATCTCCCCTCCTACTGAGTTAAACCCCCGACAGTCTCCCCTCCCTCTCTCTCACAGACATACCCCTGCTGTGCAAACACACCTCATCTCCCTTTCTACTGAGTTAAACCCCCGACAGTCTCCCTCCCTCTCTCTCACAGACACATACCCCTCCTGTGCACACACACACATCTCCCTCCTACTAGAGTTAAAGCCCCGACAGTCTCCTCCCTCTCTCTCACAGACACATACCCCTCCTGTGCACACACCACATCTCCCCTTCTACTGAGTTAAACCCCTGACAGTCTCCTCCCTCTCTCTCACAGACACATACCCCCTCCTGTGCACACACACACACACATAGACACATACACACTCCTACTGTGCACAGCTACCTCAGGTCCACTCCTAATGAGTAATGTCAGTGCTGGTAGGCTGCTACTGAAAACGGATAAAGATGATTGGTGGTCCCTGTTTACCTAATCTGTCTAACCAGGTTAGGGTCACACACGTGTGTATATGTACGTGTATGTGTGTGTGTGTGTGTGTGTGTTACAATATTATTCATAGATACACAGATATTAAAGTCATTAGAGTAACATGAGAGTAATAGTCGTTATGTTGTTATGTTTCTAATACATTTATTTAGTTTGTTTATCCCATCTTAAATGACCCAGAGGATTTCACTGCTGTGGGTTCTGCCTCTGGCACATCTCATAGCATTACATGAACAAACCGGCTACGATCATTTTGTCTATCCCCACCAGACACGTTCATGACACGCAGGTTAAAAAACCCAAAACCAAATGTGAACCAACTATATACATTTTGGGACAGGTCGAAACACATATGAAAATATTCATGGACATTTAGCTAGCTTGCTGTTGCTAGCTAATTTGTCCTGGGAGATAAACATTGGGTTGTTGTTTTACCTAAAATGCATATGGTCCTTTTTTGCTTGATCTTTGTAAGAGTTTTGACCCACTTTTGAGTCACACAAAACCCTGTGTTCTCTACGACAATTAATCCACTGACAAAAGGGGAAACCTAGTTAGTTGTTAGTTAGTTTTCTTTGATTAAGCTCTCCTCGTTCATTCTTCTTCTTCTGTGGATTTTATATGGCGGTTGGCAACCAACTTTAGTGCATTACCGCCACCTTGTTCATCTTTCAATCACCTACGTAGGTTAGTATGCTTCGTAAGAACCAATAAGTAGATGGGACAGGTGGGTCTTGCAGCCGTCAAGCGCTAAAATAGAACCAAGTTCTTGTCTGCATCATTTCCAATCCCCCATATATTTTTTTCATCTTTTTTAAAAAATATATTTTTCCTTATTATTATTTTCTAACACTACCAGCCCTCTCCTAATTGGAATAAACTTATGGACAACTGTCAGTGGGTGCTGTAGGTGGGTGTGAAGTGCAGGAATCAGGCGAGGACGAAAATAAGTCCAAAATATTTAGTGAAAGCACACTCAAATACACGAGCCAAAAGCCCGGGAGGCGAGAAAATCCGCACACAGGCGTAAACAAAAGGCGCACTAAACATAATGCGATAATACCTCCTTAACAGAGGAGGAAAGCTACTAAGAGCAAACGGTAAACAGTAGCGCACAAACACGTATAGCGAAACAATCACACACAACACCTGACAAACACAACGAGAACTTATAGGACACTAATTAGCGCTAAACGAAAACAGGTGTACATAATCAAGACAAAACCAAACGAACATAGAAACATTCAACGGTGGCAGCTAGCCGGAGACGACGACCGCCCGAAGCCTGCCCGAGCAAGGAAGAGAGGCAGCCTCGGCGAAACCGTGACAGTACCCCCTTGACGGCCAGACGTGCGCCGACTCCGGCCTCGGGGACGACCAGGAGGACGTGAGCAGGGGCGCGTCGGGTGACTACGGTGGAATTCTGTCAGGAGAGACGGGTCCAAATGTCTCTCCTCGGCACCCAGCACTGCTCTTCTCGGGCCGTCACCCTCCCACTCCACCAGATATTGGAGACCCCCCATCCGACGTCTCAAACCAAGATGGACCGCACGGAGTACGTGGTGCCCCCTCGATGTCCAATGGGGGCGGAGGAGTCTCCTGATCTCATTTTCCTGGAGTGGGCCAGCTACCACCGGCCTGAGAAGAGACACATGGAACGAGGGGTTAATATTTTTATACTCAATAGGCAGTTGTAATCTGTAACACACCTCGTTCAATCTTCTCAGGACTTTAAACAGCCCCCACAAACCGCCGACTATTTCCGACAGGGCAGGCGGAGGGGCAGGTTTCTGTAGAGAGCCAGACTCGATCACCTGGTGCGTGACACCGGCCCTCACTGCGGTGGAGATCGGCGCCGCCTTGACGACGGAGGGCCCGCTGCAGGTGGGACGTGTGTAGCGTTCCACGCTCCTCCGAGCGCCGCACCCACTCATCCACCGCAAGAGCCTCGATCTGGCTCTGCTGCCAAGGTGCCAGAACCGGCTGGTAACCCAACACACATTGGAAAGGAGTTAGGTTAGTTGAGGAATGGCGTAGGGGAATTCTGGGCCATTTCTGCCCAGGGGAACGACCGTGCCCACTCCTCCGGCCGGTCCTGGCAGTATGATCTAAGAAACATACATCCTGGTTCACACGTTCCACCTGCCCATTACTCTCAGGATGGTAACCCGAGGTGAGGCTCACCGAGACCCCCGAACGCTCCATAAAGGCTCTCCAGACTCTGGAGGTGAATTGGGACTCGATCAGACACACATCCTCGGTACCCGGAGTGCCGGAAAACAGGGTGAATAGAGCCGCGCACACACCGAAGCAGGAGGGAGACATAAACCCTCACATCCCTCGGTGGCAACGTGGGCCACCAGTACTTAGCACTAAGGCAGTGCACTGTCCGGCCTATACCAGGATGTCCAGAGGAGGGTGACGTGTGAGCCCAATAGATCAATCGATCCCGAACCTCGAGCGGAACGGACGTCCGACCCCTCCGGGCATTGAGGAGGACTAGGGTCGGTGCGCACGCCCGCCGATTTCAGCATCGACCTCCCACACTACCGGTGCCACCAGACAAGACTCGGCGGTATGGGAGTGGGTTTCCACGGACCTCTCCTCCGTGTCATACCGCCGAGACAGTCGTCTGCCTTACCGTTTCTGTGACCCAGGGATGTCGTGATCTTAAATACGAACCGGGTCAAAAACATGCTCACCGCGCGCCGGGCGAGGGTTCAGTCTCCTAGCTGCCGGATGTACCCAGGTTACGGTGGTCAGTCAAAATGAGGAAGGGTGTTGAGCCCCCTCAAGCCAGTGCCTCCACACCTTTAAGGCCTGTACCACGGCTAACAGCTCCCTGTCCCCTACGCCAAACCGCCCGCCGGACGGAGGCTTTTTGGAATAAAAGGCACAGGGGCGGAGTTTAGGTGGTGTGCCGGACGTTGAAAGCACGGCTCCTATACCGCCTCTGACGCGTCCACCTCTACCTGAAATGGTAAAGAGGGGATCCGCTGCGCCAGCACCGAGTCGAAGTGGAACAGGTCCTTCAGCCTCCCAAAAGCCCTGTCCGCCTCGGCTGACCACTGCAAACGCATCGGACCCCCTTCAAAAAAGAGACGTTATGGGAGCTGCCACCTTGTCCAAAACCCGGATAAACCTCCGGTAGTAATTTGCAAACCCCAAAAACTGCTGCACCTCTTTAACAGTGGTTACGGCTTTACTTACGACGGCTGACACCCGGTCAACCTCCATCTTCACCCCGACGCAGACAACTGATAACCCAAAAAGGAGATCGACTCCCTGGAAAAACAGACACTTCTCTGCCTTGAACATACAGGTCGTGCTCCAACAGCCTCCCTCAACACTCGGCGCACCAGAGCCACATGCTCGACTTTCGGTAGACGAGTACACGAAATGTCATCTAGTGTACACCGACCACCCCTGCCCCTGCATGTCCCTTGAATATCTCATCCACGAATGATTGGAAAACTGAAGGAGCGTTCATCAACCCGTATGGCATGACAAGATACTCGTAATGCCCCGAGGTGGTACTAAATGCTGTCTTCCATTCATTCGTCCCTCCCTAATGCGCACCAAGTTGTACGCGCTCCTGAGATCTAATTTAGTGAAAAACTTGCGCCCGTGCAATGACTCACATGGTCGCAATCAGAGGAAGTGGATGGCAGTATGTATCCTTGTCTCAGAGATTCGTCTATGTAAGTCTCCCATAGCTCTCTTCTCCTCCTGAGACAGAGGATACACATGGCTCCGTGGGAGCGCAGCTCCTGCCTGGAGGTCTATCGCACAATCTCCCTGCCTATGGGGGAGGCAACTGTCGCCCTCGACTTACTGAACACAATAGCCAAATCCTCATACTCAGGGGGAATGTGCAATGCGGGCACCTGGTTTGGACTCTCCACCGAGGTAGCTCCCCACAGAAACGCCTAAACATCGATCCACACACTGGGCAGACCACTCCATCAGAGCCCTCTCCTGCCACGAAATAGACGAGTTATGGATACTCAACCAGGGCATGCCCAGCACCACCGGATATGCAGGCGAGTCGATCAGAAATAGCTGGATAATCTCCTCATGACCCCCTCGCGCACACATCCTAAGTGGCGCCGTGACCTCCTGATCAAGCCCGATCCCAACGGACGGCTATCTAGGGCATGAATGGGGGAATGGGACGTCCAACAGGAAAAAGGGGAATCCTAATTCTAAACAAAATTTTCTATCAACAAAATTCCCAGCCCGCGCCTGAATCTACCAGCGCCTTATGCTGGGAATGAGGTGCTACCGTGGAAAAACGACAGGTATACAGAAGTGCGCAACAGAGAGCTCTGGGTAAGTGGGGCGCCTACTCACCTGGAAGGACTCCCCAGTGCGGAGCCTGTCGTCTTCTCCCCTAGGAGACCATCCCCAGCACCTAGCCATGGTGTGTCCTCCACGGCCACAGTTGGTGCAGGAGACGGGCCCCCTCGTACTCCGACCCCTCCTCTCTCTAGCGCCAGCACCCCCAAGCTCCATAGGGCTCGGCTCGGAGGCGCTGGAGGGTGAAATGGACGGACCCCCCTCGGAACGTCCGCGGGTAGCCAGCAGGGTGTCCAGCCTGATGGACATGTCCACTAACTGATCGAAAGAGAGGCTGGTATCCCTGCAGGCCAGCTCCCGACGGACGTCCTCTCGTAGACTACATTTTATGGGCCATAAAAGTCCGGTCGGTCGATCCCAATGCAATCTGGCAGAGCCAAATCAAATCATTTTTCTCGATTAAGCTGAACATAAAATGTGAAGCTAAAAACTGCTGCAGCTCCTTAGAATCTGTAATGACAATATGAACATAATCAATATTCAGCTATCAAATAGTACATAATGAGATATTAATATGAGAGAGCTTATATGGAAGACAGCACACTGTTCATCTCTCTCTCCCTCTCTCTCGCTGTGTCTCTCTCTTTCGCTCTCTCTGTCTCACTTTCTCTCTCACTACAATATTCTAACAGGCGTGAATAACTAAAATCCCATTGCTTAGGGATGAAACATTATGAAAACATTCAACACAAAATGAAGGAGACTCCAAATGAAGTGCCTAATTATCAGATCTCTCTGGCTCAAACTTCAGAGTTCTTTCTCTTCATTGTTACATACTTTATATCTCTGTATATATCTTCACTAGGGAACATCTTTATTGGTCCATTTGCACAGAAACTGTGTATTTTTTACTGTCACAATGACAACTTCAAAATGGTTGTAACCCTGGATTGTAAACTGACATGGTCAAAACATATAGATGCAACAGTAGCGAAGACGGGGGAGAGGGTCTGTCCATGATGAAGCGCTGCTCTGCTTTCTTGACATCACTATCAACAAAACAAGTCCTACAGGCCTTAGTTATATCACACCTGGACTACTGCCCAGTTATATGGCCAAGTGCAGTAAAGTAGAACAGAGGCAAATTGAGTTGGCCCAGAACAGAGCAGCACAGCTTGCCCTTAAATGTACATGCACAGCTAATATCAATAACGTGCATATCAATCTCTCACTACTGGTCTTTATGAGAGGTATTGATGTGTTCAAAGTGCCGAACTGTCTGTTCAAACAGCTAACACACAGCTCAGACACCCATGCATAACCCACAAGACACGCCACCAGGGGTCTCTTCACAGTCCCCAAGTCCAGTACAGACTCTGGGAAAAGCACAATACTACATAGAGCCATGACTACATGGAACTCTATTCCATATCATGTAACTCAGTGAAGCAGTAAAATCAGATAAAAAAAACGGGATAAAAACTACTCCTTATGGAACAACGCGGACTGTGAAGAGACACACGCACGCACTTTACACACACACATTGTAATGTTATGGTATTGTGGTATTGTGGATTTTATATTTTAAATGTGTATAATTAGAATAATAATGTATTGTATGATGTATTGTTTTATTTATGATGTGAAAAATCTGTCAATGTGCCCTTGAGCAAGGGCACTTAACCCTAATTGCTCCTGTAAATCGCTCTGGATAAGAGCGTCTGCTAAATAATGTAAATGTAAATGTAAATGTTGTGTTTGGTTGTGATGTAACTGTTTTAACCTGTTTGGACCCCAGGAAGAGTAGCTGCTGCCTTGGGGATCCTAATAAATACTAAAGTATCTGTTCATATTTGCATACTTTATATCTCTTTTGCTCGGTTGTAAATACATTCTTTATACTGCTTTTCGCTTGCGAATATTACTTTATTTTGATTAATCCTCTATTTAGACAGGTTATGAAATTGAAAATGGGATCTCTTTTCCAAGTGAGACATGAGTAACTATCCAGCAAAGCCAGATTCAAAATATAACTGCCACTTCCTGCATCTCTATAGTATGAGCTACTGTATACAAGCACAAACAGACGGCCATACCATCCCTATAGATCAGCATTATGACAGCATTATGACCGCATTATGACAACATTATGAGAGCGTTATGACAACGTTATGACAGCATTATGATGGCAATATGACAGCATTATAACAGCATTATGACAGCATTAAGACAGCAATATTACAGCGTTATGGAAGCCTGCATGGGACATGAGGAAAACTGATGTTCAACACTAGGTACAGAGTCGATCAGTTAAATGTTTATATGATACTCAGAACGGAAAGCACACACACACAGGCAGACATGATGTATTACATGTCTACAGACTGACATCGTCATGTTTAAGGGTGTCAATGTTGACTTGGCTATGTGCCTGTCTGCAGTGATGTGTCCATGACAAGTAGTATCCTTCAACTGTCATGTTGCTCTATGTACTCTACCAACATCACTGGGACAGGTTCATCTCAAGTCAGGTGGTTGTTATAACCTCGGCCATACAGGGTACATACTGTATCAATCATGTGTAAATGTAGCAGATGGGGTTTGGAATCATGCTGTCACGATAAGTTAGCCCTGCCTGAGACTCAGGTCATGATGATGTCCTCTTGGTCTAATGGTTAAGGTGTTGGGTTGGTGAACGAGAAACCTGGGTTCAAATCTCACCGGTTACGTACAGTACCAGTCAAAAGTTTGGGCACACCTACTCATTCAAGGGTTTTTCTTAATTTTTACTATTTTCTACAGTGTAGAATAATAGTGAAGACATCAAAACTATGAAATAACACATATGGAATCATGTAGTAAACGAAAAGTGTTAATCAAATCAAAATATATTTTATATTTGAGATTCTTCAAATAGCCACCCTTTGCCTTGACAGCTTTGTACACTCTTGGCATTCTCTCAACCAGCTTCACCTGGAATGCTTTTCCAACAGTCTTGAAGGAGTTCCCACATATGCTGAGCACTTGTTGGCTGCTTTTCCCTTCACTCTGCCGTCTCGACTCATCCTAAACCATCTCAATTGGGTTGAGGTCGGGATATTGTGGAGGCCAGGTCATCTGATGCAGCACTCCATTCTCCTTCTTGGTAAAATAGCCCTTACACAGCCTGGAGGTGTGTTGGGTCATTGTCCTGTTGAAAAAACAAATGATAGTCCCACTAAGACCAAACCAGATGGGATGGCGTAATGCTGCAGAATGCTGTGGTAGCCATGCTGGTTAAGTGTGCCTTGAATTCTAAATAAATCACAGACAGTGTCACCAGCAAAGCACCCCCACACCATAACACCTCTTCCTCCATGCTTTACGGTGGGAACTACACATGCGGAGATCATCCGTTCACCCACACTGCGTCTCACAAAGACACGGCGGTTTTCCACCGGTCTAATGTCCATTGCTCATGTTTCTTGGCCCAAGCAGGTCTCTTCTTCTTATTGGTATCCTTTAGTAGTGGGTTTTCTTCAGCAATTCGACCATGAAGGCCTGATTCACACAGTCTCCTCTGAACAGTTGATGTTGAGATGTGTCTGTTACTTGAACTCTGTAAAGCATTTATTTGGGCTGCAATTTCTGAGGCTGGAACTATAATGAACTTATCGTCTGCAGCAGAGGTAACTCTGGGTCTTCCTTTCCTGTGGCGGTCCTCATGAGAGCCAGTTTCATCATAGCGCTTGATGGATTTTGCGACTGCACTTGAAGAAACGTTCAAAGTTCTTGAAATGTTCTGTATTGACTGACCTTCATGTCTTAAAGTAATGATGGACTGTCGCTTCTCTTTGTTTATTTGAGCTGTTCTTGCCATAATATGGACTTGGTCTTTTACCAAATAGGGCTATCTTCTGTATACCCCCCCTACCTTGTCACAACACAACTGATTGGCTCAAACGCATTAAGAAGGAAATAAATTCCACAAATTAACTTTTACGAAGGCACACCTGTTTAATTGAAATGCATTCCTGGTGACTACCTCATGAAGCTGGTTGAGAGAATGCCAAGAGTGTGCAAAGCTGTCATCAAGGAAAAGGGTGGCTATTTGAATAATCTCAAATATAAAATATATTTTGATTTGTTTAACATTTTTTGGTTCCTACATGATTCCATATGTGTTATTTCATAGTTTTGATGTCTTCACTATTACTCTACAATGTAAAGAATTGTAAAAATAAAGAAAAACCCTTGAATGAGTAGGTGTGTCCAAACTTTTGACTGGTAGTGTACATGTAAAATGAGTCCATATGGAGTCTATAACCTCAAGTGTGCAGAGTTAACTAAGGGTTCACTTTTCTTTTATCTCTCTCCCCTCTGTCTCTGTCTTTCTTATCCTCTGTCTATCTCTCTCTGTCTCTCTCGCTTTCTCTTTCCGTCTCTCCCCCCTTCTCTCTCTCCCCCTTCTCTCTCTCCCCCCTCTCCCTCTCTCTCCCCCCTCTGTTAGTTCCATACAGACCTCTAATTCCACTTTCTTCATCCTACCCCCTCCCTCCCTTTCACCATCCTCCGCTTTTCATCCCTTCTGTTCATCCTTTCCCTCCACCCTTGAACCCTTTACACCAGACTCCACAGTGTATTACAAACGGCATTATCCCCCCTTTCTCCCCTCCCTCCCTCCTCCCTCTCTTCTCCTCTCACTCCTTACATTCTACAGTGTATATTATCGGTATGTTTCTCCCTCCTTTTATTACACACCTCCCAAACGTTCTGTTTCCTTCTCATCTCCCCTTCTACTGAGTTAAACCCCGACAGTCTCCCTCCCTCTCTCTCACAGACACATACCCCTGCTGTGCAAACACACCACATCTCCTCCTACTGAGTTAAACCCCCGACAGTCTCCCTCCCTCTCTCTCACAGACACATACCCCTGCTGTGCAAACACACCTCATCTCCCTTTCTACGGAGTTAAACCCCCGACAGTCTCCCCCCTCTCTCTCACAGACACATACCCCTCCTGTGCACACACACCACATCTCCCCTTCTACTGAGTTAAACCCCCGACAGTCTCCCTCCCTCTCTCTCCTACAGACACATACCCCTGCTGTGCAAACACACCACATCTCCTCCTACTGAGTTAAACCCCGACAGTCTCTCCCTCCCTCTCTCTCACAGACACATACCCCTGCTGTGCAAACACACCTCATCTCCCTTTCTACTGAGTTAAACCCCCGACAGTCTCCCTCTCCTCTCTCTCACAGACACATACCCCTCCTGTGCACACACACCACATCTCCCCTCCTACTGAGTTAAACCCCCGACAGTCTCCCTCCCTCTCTCACAGACACATACCCTCCTGTGCACACACCACATCTCCCCTTCTACTGAGTTAAAACCCCCGACAGTCTCCCTCCCTCTCTCTCACAGACACATACCCCCTCTGTGCACACACCACACACATAGACACATAACACACTCCTACTGTGCACAGCTACCTACAGGTCCACTCCTAATGAGTAATGTCAGTGCTGGTAGGCTGCTACTGAAAACGGATAAAGATGATTGGTGGTCCCTGTTTACCTAATCTGTCTAACCAGGTTAGGGTCACACACGTGTGTATATGTATCGTGTATGTGTGTGTGTGTGTGTGTGTGTGTTACAATATTATTCATAGATACACAGATATTAAAGTCATTAGAGTAACATGAGAGTAATAGTCGTTATGTTGTTATGTTTCTAATACATTTATTTAGTTTGTTTATCCCATCTTAAATGACCCAAGGATTTCACTGCTGTGGGTTCTGCCTCTGGCACATCTCATAGCATTACATGAACAAACCGGCTACGATCATTTTGTCTATCCCCACCAGACACGTTCATGACACGCAGGTTAAAAACCCAAAACCAAATGTGAACCAACTATATACATTTTGGGACAGGTCGAAACACATATGAAAACATTCATGGACATTTAGCTAGCTTGCTGTTGCTAGCTAATTTGTCCTGGGAGATAAACATTGGGTTGTTGTTTTACCTAAAATGCATATGGTCCTTTTTTTTGCTTGATCTTTGTAAGAGTTTTGACCCATTTTGAGTCACACAAAATCCTGTGTTCTCTACGACAATTAATCCACTGACAAAAAGGGGAAACCTAGTTATTGTTAGTTAGTTTTCTTTGATTAAGCTCTCCTCGTTCATTCTTCTTCTTCTGTGGATTTTATATGGCGGTTGGCAACCAACTTTAGTGCATTACCGCCACCTTGTTCATCTTTCAATCACCTACGTGGGTTAGTATGCTCGTAAGAACCAATAAGTAGATGGGACAGGTGGGTCTTGCAGCGCGTCAAGCGTCTAAAATAGAACCAAGTTCTTGTCTGCATCATTTCCAATCCCCATATATTTTTTCATCTTTTTAAAAATATATTTTCCTTATTTATTATTTTCTAACACTACCAGCCCTCTCCTAATTGGAATAAACTTATGGACAACTGTCAGTGGGTGCTGTAGGTGGGTGTGTGCAGGAATCAGAGCGCAGGGACGTTGAAAATAAGTCCAAAATACTTTAGTGAAAGCACCTCAAATACACGAGCCAAAAGCCCGGAGGCGAGAAAATCCGCACACAGGCGTAAACAAAAGGGCGCACTAAACATGTGCGATAATACCCTCCTTAACAGAGGAGGAAAGCTACTAAGAGCAAACGGTAAACAGTAGCGCACAAACACGACAGTAAAACAATCACACACAACACCTGACAAACACAACGAGAACTTATAGGACACTAATTAGCGCTAAACGAAAACAGGTGTACATAATCAAGACAAAACCAAACGAACATAGAAAAACATTCAACGGTGGCAGCTAGTACTCGAGACGACGACCGGCCTGCCCGAGCAAGGAAGAGAGGCAGCCTCGGCCGAAACCGTGACAGTACCCCCCTTGAGCGCGGCTCCAGACGTGCGCCGACTCCGGCCTCGGGGACGACCAGGAGGACGCGGAGCAGGGCGCGTCGGGTGACTACGGTGGAATTCTGTCAGGAGAGACGGGTCCAAAATGTCTCTCCTCGGCACCCAGCACCGTTCCTCCGGGCCGTACCTCCCACTCCACCAGATATTGGAGACCCCCATCCGACGTCTCAAATCCAAGATGGACCGCACGGAGTACGCCGGTGCCCCCTCGATGTCCAATGGGGGCGGAGGAGTCTCCCTGATCTCATTTTCCTGGAGTGGGCCAGCTACCACCGGCCTGAGAAGAGACACATGGAACGAGGGGGTTAATATTTTTATACTCAATAGGCAGTTGTAATCTGTAACACACCTCGTTCAATCTTCTCAGGACTTTAAACGGCCAAACCGCCGACCCAGTTTCCGACAGGGCAGGCGGAGGGGCAGGTTTCTGGTAGAGAGCCAGACTCGATCACCTGGTGCGTACACCGGCCCCTCACTGCGGTGGAGATCAGGCGCTCGCCTTTTTGACGACGGAGGGCCCGCTGCAGGTGGACGTGTGTAGCGTTCCACGTCTCCTCCGAGCGCGCACCCACTCATCCACCGCAGGAGCCTCGATCTGGCTCTGCTGCCAAGGTGCCAGAACCGGCTGGTAACCCAACACACATTGGAAAGGGGTTAGGTTAGTTGAGGAATGGCGTAGGGAATTCTGGGCCATTTCTGCCCAGGAACGCATCGTGCCCACTCCTCCGGCCGGTCCTGGCAGTATGATCTAAGAAACATACCCACATCCTGGTTCACACGTTCCACCTGCCCATTACTCTCAGGATGGTAACCCGAGGTGAGGCTCACCGAGACCCCCAAACGCTCCATAAAGGCTCTCCAGACTCTGGAGGTGAATTGGGGACCTCGATCAGACACAATATCCTCGGGTACCCCTGAGTGCCGGAAAACATGGGTGAATAGAGCTTAGCGCACACCCGAGCAGGAGGAGACATAAACCCTCACATCCTCGCCAACGTGGGCCACCAGTACCTTTAGCACTAAGGCAGTGCACTGTCCGGCCTATACCAGGATGTCCAGAGGAGGGTGACGTGTGAGCCCAATAGATCAATCGATCCCGAACCTCGAGCGGAACGTACGTCCGACCCTCCGGGCATTGAGGAGGACTAGGGTCGGTGCGCAACGCCCGCTCGATTTCAGCATCGACCTCCCACACTACCGGTGCCACCAGACAAGACTCGGCAGTATGGGAGTGGGCTCCACGGACCTCTCCTCCGTGTCATACCGCCGAGACAGTGCGTCTGCCTTACCGTTCTGTGACCCAGGGATGTACGTGATCTTAATACGAACCGGGTCAAAAACATGCTCCACGCGCCTGGCGAGGTTCAGTCTCCTAGCTGCCCGGATGTACTCCAGGTTACGGTGGTCAGTCAAAATGAGGAAAGGGTGTTGAGCCCCCTCAAGCCAGTGCCTCCACACCTTTAGGGCCTGTACCACGGCTAACAGCTCCCTGTCCCCTACGTCATAATTTTCGCTCCGCCGGACTGGAGCTTTTTGGAATAAAAGGCACAGGGGCGGAGTTTAGGTGGCGTGCCGGACCGTTGCAAGCACGGCTCTATACCGGCCTCTGACGCGTCCACCTCTACCTGAAATGGTAAAGAGGGATCCGGCTGCGCCAGCACCGGAGCCGAAGTAAACAGGTCCTTCAGCCTCCCAAAGCCCTGTCCGCCTCGGCTGACCACTGCAAACGCATCGGACCCCCCTTCAAAAGAGACGTTATGGGAGCTGCCACCTGTCCAAAACCCCGGATAAACCTCGGTAGTAATTTGCAAACCCCAAAAACTGCTGCACCTCTTTAACAGTGGTTGGCGTTTGCCAATTACGACGGGGCTGACACCCGGTCAACCTCCATCTTCACCCTGACGCAGACAACTGATAACCCAAAAAGGAGATCGACTCCTGGAAAAACAGACACTTCTCTGCCTTGACATACAGGTCGTGCTCCAACAGCCTCCTCAACACTCGGCGCACCAGAGCCACATGCTCGACTTCGGGTAGACGAGTACACGAATGTCATCTATGTACCACCGACCACCCCCTGCCCCTGCATGTCCCTGAATATCTCATCCACGAATGATTGGAAAACTGAAGGAGCGTTCATCAACCCGTATGGCATGACAAGATACTCGTAATGCCCCGAGGTGGTACTAAATGCTGTCTTCCATTCATCGCCCTCCCTAATGCGCACCAAGTTGTACGCGCTCCTGAGATCTAATTTAGTGAAAAAACGCGCCCCGTGCAATGACTCCGTCATGGTCGCAATCAGAGGAAGTGGATGGCCGTATGTATCCTTGTCTCAGAGATTCGTCTATGTAAGTCTCCATAGCTCTCTTCTCCTCCTGAGACAGAGGATACACATGGCTCCGTGGGAGCGCAGCTCCTGCCTGGAGGTCTATCGCACAATCTCCCTGCCTATGGGGAGGCAACTGCGTCGCCCTCGACTTACTGAACACAATAGCCAAATCCTCATACTCAGGGGGAATGTGCAATGCGGGCACCTGGTTTGGACTCTCCACCGAGGTAGCTCCCACAGAAACGCCTAAACATCGATCCACACACTGGGCAGACCACTCCATCAGAGCCCTCTCCTGCCACGAAATAGACGGGTTATGGATACTCAACCAGGGCATGCCCAGCACCACCGGATATGCAGGCGAGTCGATCAGAAATAGCTGGATAATCTCCTCATGACCCCCCTGCGCACACATCCTAAGTGGCGCCGTGACCTCCCTGATCAAGCCCGATCCCAACGGACGGCTATCTAGGGCATGAATGGGGAATGGGACGTCAACAGGAAAAAGGGGAATCCCTAATTCTAAACAAAATTTTCTATCAACAAAATTCCCAGCCGCGCCTGAATCTACCAGCGCCTTATGCTGGGAATGAGGTGCTACCTGTGGAAAACGCACAGGTATACAGAAGTGCGCAACAGAGAGCTCTGGGTAAGTGGGGCGCCTACTCACCTGGAAGGACTCCCCAGTGCGGAGCCTGTCGTCTTCTCCCCCTAGGAGACCATCCCCAGCAACCGAGACCCAAGCTCCATAGGGCTCGGCTCGGAGGCGCTGGAGGGTGAAATGGACGGACCCCCTCGAACGTCCGCGGGTAGCCAGCAGGGTGTCCAGCCTGATGGACATGTCCACTAACTGATCGAAAGAGAGGCTGGTATCCCTGCAGGCCAGCTCTCGACGGACGTCCTCTCGTAGACTACAGCGGTAGTGATCGGTGAGGGCCCGCTCATTCCACCCTGCATCCGCCGCTAGAGTACGGAATTCTAAAGCGAACTCCTGGGCGCTCCTCCTCCCTGCCGGAGGTAGAACAGACGCTCCCCGCCACTTTCCCTCAGGTGGATGGTCAAACACCGCCCTGAAGCGGCGGGAGAACTCAGAGTATGTGATGGTGGTGGCGTCTATTCTCCTCCACTCGGCGTTGACCCATTCCAACGCCTTGCCGGTAAGACAGGAGATGAGGGCGGACACGTCTCGTGTCCAGAGGGCGCCGGGTGCACGGTGGCCAGGTATAGCTCCACCTGTAGAAGGGAAGCCCTGACACCCGGCAGCGGTCCCATCATAGGCCCTCGGGAGCGAGAGTCGAATTCCCCTGGGTTCCGGAGCTTGAATGGGCTGACTGACCGATGGTGATGGCAGGGGAGGTGGAGTTGGGGGTGTCCCTCTGGTCTCCCAGCGTTGAAGGGGTGTTAATAACGTCCTGCAGGGCGGTCCCGATACGAAGGATCTGGTCATTCTGCTCACGGACCCGATCCTCCAGAGTCTCATGTGCTGCTGCGGCTCCTGCTGATTCCATCCTTCAGGTGTGTGATTCTGTCAGTGGGTGCTGTAGGTGGGTGTGGTGAGGAATCCGGCGCAGGACGCAGAAAATAAGTCCAAAAGACTTTAGTGAAAGCACACTCAAATACACGAGCCAAAAGCCCGGAGGCGAGAAAATCCGCACACAGGCGTAAACAAAAGGGCGCACTAAACATGTGCGATAATACCCTCCTTAACAGAGGAGGAAAGCTACTAAGAGCAAACGGTAAACAGTAGCGCACAAACACGACAGCGAAACAATCACACACAACACCTGACAAACACAACGAGAACTTATAGGACACTAATTAGCGCTAAACGAAAACAGGTGTACATAATCTAGACAAAACCAAACGAACATAGAAACATTCAACGGTGGCAGCTTAGTACTCCGGAGACGACGACCGCACGAAGCCTGCCCGAGCAAGGAAGAGAGGCAGCCTCGGCGAAACCGTGACAACAACAACACTTAAGCTTCTACTTCCAGCTTATATACTTACTATTTACATTTTACGGACACAGTATATTTTACATTAGTTATCTTTTCTTTTAACCTCTCCCATCTATCTCTGAAAACCATCCAGTTCAGATTTCTACTTGCCATATATTTTTCAACTGTGCTGTGATGTTTCACAAAAAGTTCTGAAGCTTTCTATTCTCATAGTTTCTACAGATTGTAAATTAATTAAAAAACGTTTATTATATTATTGATCGAATGACTATGGCTACACCTGTTGTTTTCGAAGCATGCGAGAGAGAGACAAGTGGCGGGCGCACACACACGCACGCCTCACACACACACACACACACACATCATCCCCATCTTATTTAATTGTTGCCACTTCAGAAATCCACACAAGCCATTAGTTTCTCTTTAGCTCAAGTCCCTTTTTATCAACTGCCAAAAATGTCCGGAAACTTCACTGAACCCATTCCCCTCCACTCATAGTATTTAATCTCCCTCTCAACAGGTCTCCCTCCATGCCAGTCTCTTTTATTTAAAAGGAGTCCCTTTATTAGGTTTGATGGCAGATCACTGCCACGGATCATTCCTCAATAAATGCGGCTGGTTTAATTAGGACAAGGCTCTTTGATATCATTACCTCGCACATCGCCTCGCTGCCCCTCACTGTCTCTTTTTATGGGCTCACACACACACACCAGAGGAGGTTGGTGGCACCTTAATTGGGGAGGACGGGCTCGTGGTAATGGCTGATGTGGAATAAGTGGAATGGTATCAAACCCATGGTTTCTATGTGTTTGATGCTATTCCATTTGCTCCATTCCAGCCATTATTATGAGCCGTCCTCCCCTCAATAGCCTCCACTGATACACACACACAGAGGTGCGTACACACATTAACACACACACACTCGCCTACATACATATTCTCTCTCTCTCTCTCTCTCTCTCTCTCTCTCACACACACACACAGACACACACACCCTTTCTATTATGGCCTATCATTAAACAGGGCTAATTTGGCACTGCGGGTGGGCCTAATTTAATTAGACAGACATCATACAGCACTTGACACTACCTGCCTCCTCTGACACATGTCAAGGGGAGGGGAGAGGCTGGAGAGAGAGAGGGAGTGGATAACACTTGTCAAGGACCTTGAGATGGAGGAGGAAGGAGGGGGGAAGACAGGGGGTGTCGGGATGGAGGGAGGAGAGAGGACACCCTGGGGGACACCTGAGAGGACACCCTGGGGGACACCTGAGAGGACACATCTGTTGCCCTGAGAGGAGGAAAGTGGGGGAGGGAGGGAGCGAGAGATGAAAGAGTGAGGGGGATGAAATGCAGATGGATGAGGCTGAGGAAAGAGGACACCTCAGGGGGAACGCCAGTTCGGGGAAGAAGGAGGGGGGAGCGGGGAGACAGACAGAGAAAGAGAGAGAAAGAGTCAAGGGTGTTGTAGTGCAGCGTTGAGGAGAAGCAACACTAAAGGTGAGTTGGTTGAAAGGAAGGACAAAACAACAGCTGAATAACTGAGGCTAGAATTTGGGGGTTTCTGAAAAACACTTCTCAAAATCCTTTTCACCCTGTATTCACCCTCCCATTTGAATAGAGACAAGTGATGTGTCCCAAATGGCACCCTATTCCCTATACTGTATAGTTGGTCAAAAGTAGTGCACTACATAAGGAATAGGGTGCTATTTGGAACACACTATGATGTTTCAATGGCAAGTGGCCACTGTTTTAGGAGGTGTCCACTTTCCAACAGATACTATGTCACAGCAATGCTCTGTCTTTGATATCTAAAACCTCTGCTGTCGTTTTCAATCAGCTACAGGGAGGTATAAAGGCCTGTCATATTTACAGCAATTCTTTGTGGCAGGTCTGGCAATTGGTTGTTCTTTGGATTAAGGACTGGGCATTGAAACTGAATATAGGCTTTAGAGGCAAAGCTTTCCAAAATACCGTAAAATGACAGGGAGAGAAGAATGGGGGTGTGTAACCAGAATAAGATGGAGAGACAGAGAGGGAGGGAGACAGAGAGAGAGGGAGGGAGAGAGAAAGGGAGGGAGAGGCAGACACACAGAGAGAGAGAGAGAGAGAGAGAGAGAGAGAGAGAGAGAGAGAGAGAGAGAGATGGGATAAATGTTTAAATCCCATTCAACAGCTAAGATCATTCTATGTTTGAACATTTCTATCCGGATTAGAGGGAAGATCACACACAAGAACATATGCACACACACACACACACACACACACACACGCACACACACACACTCTCATCTCACACACACACACACACGCCCAAACAAACTAGATCCATTGTGTGTGTATCAGTATCACAACATATTTGGGGTTTTAATCTTAAATGGGTCCTGCATAAGAGTATATCCATTACAAGGGTGCAATGAAAGGTAACAAAGTATGCATCCCAAACGACACCCTATTCCCTATGTAGTGCAATACTTTAGAGCAGAGCACTATGGGTCGTGGTTAAAAGTAGTGCACTAGGGTGCCATTTGGGATTCAGCCATGGTGGATCGGATTTGGCTGTATCTGTCTCTCTAACTGTATTATCCTGCTATTAGCTGCTTTGGTTTGATCTAGTTTGTTAAGATTAAGTTTAAGATCACTTTATTGGTCAATTTCACACAAGATCCAATCAAAATTTGACTTTGACTTTTAACCCAACCCCACCAAAAGACACACATAGGTTTTGGAGAGGTGCGCAGGACTGCCACACTGGGCGCTGTTGTTGTGGGGGGGTTAAGTGCCTTGCTCAAGGGCACAACGACAGGCTAGTGTTTTCACATCAGGCTTCTATCCGCTGCATTAGTCTGACCTAGTGTTTTCACATCAGTTGCCATCGCACTGAGCTGACCTAGTGACCTCTCTAACTGCTAGCTGACCTAGTGTCACATTAGGCTTCTATCTGATATTTACGTCTGATCTAGTGTTTTCACATTAGGCTTATATCGACTGCTTTGGTCTGATCTAGTGTTGTCACATTAGGCTTATATCGGCTGCTTTGGTCTGATCTGGTGTTGTCACATATAGGCTTCTATCCGCTAAGCACAGTCTGACCTAGTGTTTTCACATCAGGCTTGTATCCGCTGCTTTAGTCTGACCTAGTGTTTTCAAGCATCAGGCTTCTATCCACTGCGTTAGTTGACTAGTGTTTTCACACTCAGGCTTCTATCCACTGCTTTAGCCTGACCTAGTGTTTTCACATCAGGCTTCTATCCGCTGTGTACTAGTCTGGACCTAGTGTTTTCACATCAGGCTTCTATTCCCTATTTTGGTCCCTGCTGTTGCCAGCTCATTTCCCGCTCAGATGTTGCCCATCGACCGATAAACTGGCAACCCTCCAGCTGCTGAGAACCTCTCTAACTGCTAGGCTACCTGCCGCCCCTGTCGTTACATTAGGCTTCTATCTGATATTTAAGTTGATTTATGTCACATTAGGCTTCTATCTGTATTTACGTCTGATCTAGTGTTGTCACATTAGGCTTATATCGGCTGCTTTGGTCTGATCTAGTGTTGTCACATTAGGCTTATATCGGCTGCTTTGGTCTGATCTGGTGTTGTCACATTATAGGCTTCATCGGCTACTTTGGTCTGACTATATAAAAAACAGATTGGCTTAATCACAAAGAGATCTGCAGCCTTTAGCTCCCCTCAGAGGCGACCCATCATTCAGGGCAGGTAGGGGCAGAGCCTTTCAGCAACAACAACAACAAAATAATACGGGCGTTGCGCCGTGATTGGGTCAGTGATCTGTCACTCATGGGGACACTACGTCACCGCCAAGTCTAAGGGTAGAGCTAGAAAATTCAAGCCCTTGGGTGCTGCCATAGAGTTACATTGGAAGTGCCCATCCAAGAAGGCTCAAGGTCATTGGCCACAGATAAAATGACGTCAAATCATGTGTATGTACAGTAGCTTTGATTGGACTGATCATGTCAACATCATACTTTCAAAATCTTAGCTAGTAGTCATCATCATGAATCAAGTGGACAATCTACTGGCAAATCATTTTTAATCCTTGTCATATGAAGAGAAATAATAAAGAGAAATTATAGATAAAATGTATCGGTGCTCATCGGCCATTGGACATAAACATTACACAACAAGTTGGAAATCGCAAATTCAACAATGAGTGGTTTGGAAGGAATCGGTGACAGTGGCTAACTGCAAACATTGCAAATCAATCACTAGCCTGCTATTCAGTGGAGTGGCTGTATGGTCCAAAATCTGGGAATAAGGGGCTCTTTTCCAAGTTTAAAATTATAAACATTCAACATTGGCCATGCTGTCAGTGAAGCATGATTTGTGCCGAGCTCAAAACAACTGTTAACTCGGAACTGCGAAAACATGACTTCAGTGAGTTCAAGACAACTGAGGAGGTCGTGAATAAGGATTATTTTCCTGTTGTAGCAAACTGGCTCAAACTAAGATCCTACATCTGTATGTCTCTCTGTGTCTACACTGTCTATGAGTTGCCATATGAATGATGGTAACTATGGAGTAGCAGTACTATTCCCTGCTGTGGTAATGTTATTTGCTCTGGGAGAGAGGGACCTATATTAGTTAGTTACTGTGACAGTATGAGAACATCACCATCTACAGCTGATGGAAACATAGTACAGTAGAATAGTGTGCGTGTGTGTGTGTTGTGTGTGTGTGCGCGTCTGCGTGCATGTGTGTGTGTGTGTGTAGTGTAAATGTCTGTGTCTGTAGTGTACAGAAAGCTCCATGAATCAATCAGCTGTTTACTTGCTGGGTCATAAGGCACCAACGATAATGGTCGTTTTAGTGACCTGTAAAAATATTGTTCCATATATCATTATGGTAAATAAAAGGTATTGTCTTCCTGTTCCATATATCATTATGGTAAATAAAAGGTATTGTCTTCCTGTTCCATATATCATTATGGTAAATAAAAGGTATTGTCTTCCTGTTCCATATATCATTAGTAATAAAAGGTATTGTCTTCCTGTTCCATAATCATATGGTAGATAAAAGGTATTGTCTTCCTGTTCCATATATCATGTGGCAGATAAAAGTGGGGTCGTTCCATATAATCATTATAGTAATAAAAGGTATTGTCTTCCTGTTCCATATATCATTATGGTAAATAAAAGGTATTGTCTTCCTGTTCCATATCATTATGGTAAATAAAAGGTATTGTCTTCCTGTTCCATATATCATTATAGTAAATAAAAAGGTATTGGTTCTTCCTGTTCCATATATCATTATGGTAGATAAAATGTATTGTCTTCCTGTTCCATATATCATGTGGCAGATACAAGGTCGCTGAAGAATATAACAGTACCATGCTGTCATCACCTCACAGTCAAACCAAGATGAATACATTGATGAACACTGTAATGTGATGTCTGTGACACTTGCCTCCTTAGATCAGAGAAGATATGTAGGTCTACACTGTTGATGCCTCTGTCACCAAGAGGCTTGCATTATGAAGAAACAAACAGGATATGAAAAGGATATTCAGCCACTGCTCCACTGAGAACAATGGACCCACATAAAAAAATAATATAGTATAATATAGTATAAATAATATAGTATTCACTGTAGTGATTTTGCGGACTATACTGTAATAATCACTGTAGTGTTTTTATGCGAGACTGAATTCTGTGGTATACTGTAGTATTTACAGTTAACTATATAATAAATACTGTAGTAAAATAAAACTTTAGTATATACTATGGTAATTAACGTAGTGTTTTTGCTGATTGTAGTATACTGTAGTATTTACTGTAGTATTTTTGCTGACATTACTGTAGTATTTACTATACGCGTTTTTGTTTGATTATCTTTGACATTGAAGTGAGGCTTTCTCTTTCAGGAAACCTACTGGAGAAATATTAAAAGTGCAAATGTTCCATAATCTGTAGGTAGGACTGGGGTCTGAATGGATATATGCTCTTTACTTGGCATTTAGGTTTCTCACTTATGGGTGGCACAAACTGTATTATGGGGGAGTAGGCGCCGTAGACAAAGAAATTCTGTTGCTTTTATTATAATAAAGGAGTCTTTAAATTTCGTTTTTTGCTCTGTATTTACTACAGTGTTGTGTTGTGGATAATACTGTAGTATTTACTATAGTATTCTACAGTATACTACAACATTCTATATAAGTACCACACATGATCGAGGGATACTACAGTCTGTAGTATAGTATTCTAAGTATACTACAGTTTACCACATAATTCTATAGTAAGTACTGTAGTATTCTAGAGTAAACTGTAGTATTTTTTCATGTGGGGATTGAATGGACTGAACATGAAATTATTATTTATCATTAAAATCTAAAGCGTTATGACATGACACCCTTTATCAGAGTGTTAGCTTCAGATAGGTTTTATAAGCACCATGACAAATGACAGTGCTTATGTCACGTCACAATTCTTGGATCCAAAATGGCCCCCTGATGACAATTAACAGACGGTTGATCCAAAATTGCCCCCCGATGACATTGAAATAATGGTTGATCCAAAATGGCCCCTTGATGGCTTTTAAAAGGCAGTTGTCACAGAGAAACTGCACACTGTTGATGTGAAAGCGGTCAGTAACGACATAATTGATTACTCTGTTCTCATCTCAAGGGCAAAACAACTAGAGTAGGCAGATTCATCATATCGCTGGGGGAAAATTACATTAGTGACATAATATTGACATTGAAGATGAAATGTGGAACATGAAATATGCTTAACATGGAAGGGTAGAGGGCAAAAGAAACGCAGGCAACAGGTTGGTGGAGGAGGGAGGGAGGGAGGGAGGAGGAGAGAGTCAGGGGGAGGGAGTGAGGGTAGGGAGGGAGAGAGAAGGAGAGAGGGGGGAGAGAGAGAGGGGGACAAGAGATAGCTATAGAGAGAGAAAAAAGGGAAGAGATGGGGGGAATGGGGGGAGAGAGAGAGGGTGGGGGGTGAGAGAGAGAGAGAGAGAGAGAGAGACAGAGAGAGGAGGAGGAGGCAGAGTGGCAGATGATGGATGGGTAACTAGGGAAGATGTGTGGGGGTAAAAGACAGATGGTCGCCTTGTGAGTAACTGCCTGCGGGGCAAAATAACTCACAGCTAGAGAGAGACAGAGAGAGAAACAGATAAAGAGCGTGTGTGTGGTTGTGTGGTTGTGTGTGTGTGTCTCATCAGAGCGATAGATGGAGAGAGAGACAGAGAGAGAGACGGAGAGAGAGAGACAGAAAGAGGCAGAGAGAGAGACGGAGAGCGAGAGACGGAGAGCGAGAGACGGAGAGCGAGACGGAGAGCAGAGGGAGACAGAGATAGGAATGCACATAGAGAGGGTAAAATAAATAGAAAGAACGAGAAATAGATAATGAACAGTCAATGAGGGAATATTGGAGAGAGAGAGAACAGAAGTGAGAGATAGAAAGGTTGAGAGAGAGGGCAGAAGCAAGAGAGAGTGCGAGTGATTTCAGGAGGGGGAAAGAAAGATAGAGAGACAAGGAGGAGAAAGAGAGAGGGTAGTAGTCTACAGTATAAAACACTAACACCTTGTGAGGTATTGACCCTATAACACTCATAGGTGATGTTCCCACAACCTCTACATTGGTTCAGAGCACTGCCATGCCATTAAATCCATCACACACAAACACAGCTATTAAATCAATCACACCCCCCAGAGAAGATCAACTTGATGTTTAAATGGGCTGCTAAGAGGATGAAGGATCTTTAACCCTCGGCTACAGGGAAGGAAGGCTTATTTTATCATGGTGACCAATACTATATTGGCTGCTGAAAGCTAGAAGCTACTGATAGATTAGCTAGTGTAGCTGATAGCTAATGGTAGGATCCTGTCACAATTCCTTCATTTCTTTACTGTGGCCTTTTCCTTCATGACCAATGTGATTTTGAAAGTGTTGGAAGTCCCTAATGAGCTGGTATAGCTTCCACATCTCCAACTGTGTTGAAAAAGAAGAGAGTATGGAAGGATGCATTTTAAGTGTTGGAACTTAAAGGCACTTGGTAGCTCAGACTGTTGCTGTCCCTATATCATGCTTTACAGTTGAAGAGAGAAGGAAGGAAGGAAGGAAGGAAGGAAGGAAGGAAGGAAGGAAGGAAGGAAGGAAGGAAGGAAGGAAGCAAATGTAAGAGTGGAGCAGGGCCTATAGCTCTGTAGACTGAAGTTGTCCTTATATTATCCTTAACACGAAAAGCATAGTCCTTCAGTGAATGCTAGCTGTCGCCCACATAGAAACAGTCCCACAGTAAAAGGTTGTTAGTCAGTAGAGCAGCTCTCACTAGCAGAAGGCTCTCCACTGTTTGATTTGAGAGCGGCTTCACACAGATCACACACGGTACGGATATGCGCGCAAACACACAAAGCACTAACAGCACACAGAAAAGACACAGATACACACACACGCACGAGTGCACAATACACATCAATATGAGATGGTTAGAGGTCCTGTGAAGAATAGAAGATGCGCGCACACACACACACACACACACACACACACACACACACACACAGTACTGGCTCTAAATAAAATCTGTTCTAGCCTTTGGTGTCAGATTGCTATATGAAGCTCTGTCAACACTTTCACCCCCTGCCACCCACCTATATGCAGCTGCCATCTATAGACAGAAACACACACGGTTTACATTACGTAACATGGAGGTTTATGTAAGTGTGTCACACACCCATCTCTGGGAACTGACAGGTTGTAGAAGAGAGAAATAAATAGAGACAGATAGAAAAGAAGACAGATTTACATTTACATCATTTCGCAGGCGCTCTTATCCAGCGACTTACACATTTGAAGAGCGAGAGAGA